>NW_017257830.1:68006-124200 GCF_001594055.1 Mycetomoellerius zeteki | reverse complement strand
GATGAGTGGCTTGTTGCCAGGCGACCTCGCTCACTGGGGCACCAAGGCATCTGGCGGTTGGTGGAATGAGCTGGTCGCGGTCGGCCTGTTCGCAATCCTAGTCGGAATTTTCTTGATCATTTTGAATCGCGTGATCGCGAAGAAGGAGGAGGACGATCTCGAGGAATACGTACAACGGCAGCTCACCAGATCCCGATCAGGACATCGATTGGAGCGGGATGTGGAAACCGGTGGACTGACCACTCGTCACGCCAGACGGGCGAAACAGATGAGACAGGTATCATCGGATACATGTCTCGAGATCAAGGACAATGGCAAAGTCGACGGCGGCGGTTCGCCGCCACGGAGCCCGCCACCGGCGTACACGCCGCAGGTCGCGATCAACGGCGACAATCAGTCGGCGGTCCAGTCGGCACTGTACCTGGAGCAGATTACTGAGGAGGAGATCATCAGCGACCGTGTCGAGACCTCGACCACCAATAGCCTCAGCCCAAGCTCGCCCAGCGAGACCCGAGAGCTGCTACAGAACGCGCGATACTCGAAGCAGAATGGAAACCCGCAGCAGGTTCATCGACCGCTTTACATCTCCAAGATCTAAAGGGTAGGATCGAAAGAGGAAGAAAGGTGCGACACACAACAAGCGTATAACGCGTACGCGCGGAAAAGTTTACTTTTTATCCATTCTTATCGGCGTCTTCCGACTGCAATATTCTTGGGAGTGAAATTCCGCAGTCAGCGTACATCCTCCCGCATCGATGCGGGCAAATCGTATAATAACATTGCGAGGAAACACAACTCTGGCAAAAAAGACAGTGAGCGAAACGAAACGCGACGCTGCAAGATGATCAAAACAGGCAGACCCGAGAAGACGGAATCTCCGCGTGGATTAAGTAGCGACTTTTACGCGATACGTCCTCATACTTATTTCGAATCGAGACGTACGACTTTTACACGACGTAACGCGACAGTCCTCATATTTATTTCGAATCGAGACGTACGTCGTGATATCTGAGCATTTCTTCCGAGAGGAAAACTTCCAAAGAGAGCTTGAAAAGCGAAACTTTCGATAATCATACACACATAATCACAAACACAAACGTACATACGTACAACACACTCGACGGACGGACGAAGGTAGGAAATCGAAGAATCGAATTCAAGGACCAAGAACACTACCCGTGGAGATTATATCATAGAAAGAAGCACAACTTTGCGAAACGACTTTACTATTAAAACGCATTCTATATAGATATATATATATATATACTGGGAAGTACTTGATAAATAACCTGTTGGAAATAATCGTTTCTATTTAAAAGAAAAAATTTATTATTAGGTGTATAAATAACGGCGTGTATCATGATAATTCTTTTTATATTTTTTACTTGTCCTGCGTAAGTTCGATCCTCTTATTCCCTAGTAATTGTTTCTAAATATCGAGTTCTAAATTACATTTGCTCTCTATACACTGCAAATCCAAGTAAAATGTGACTTTAATATATGTGTATGATTTAGTTTGTTGTGTAAAAATCACTCTATACTACACGTTTAAGTGTGTATATCCATTTTTGTATGCGGGTGTAATGTAGTATTATTTTTGCACGGAAAACTAATATCACACATATATTGAAGTCAATTTATATACTTGGATTTGCAGTGTAAAAATGCGATTGTTATTTCTTTTCTTTTTTATCATTAATTGAGCAAGTTCATCTTATTAAAATATTATGAGAATTAGTATTTATTCGTTATATTTAATATCATCATTCGTACAGCGTCAGACGTGAAAAAGTTATTTATTCGCCAAGGCGTGTGAACTCGAATCGAAGACATAACATCTCTATACCTCTGTCAAGCTAGCAGGACAAATGAATAGAATCGAAAAATACTTTTTTAATTATTTAATGCTCATTTTGTACTTATTTGTGCTACAAAGAACAATTTTGTATCACATGCCATTTAGAAGAACGCGTGGCGCTGCTAGCTTCAACCAGAATCACAAGAAAAAAAAAAGAAAAAGGAAGATAAAAGAAGATATAAATAGTACTGATTTCGTGTTACAAAACATAATTTCGTAGCTATATATAGTACTATTTAGAACAAATTTGTGGTTTTACTAACTTATTATGAAGCTAGCCTATTGGTTTCAAGAGTAAAATATCCTTGATAGAGAAAGTGCTATAATTTGTGCCGCCAAAATATGAAGTTTCAGATTTTGTGCCCCCGCCATTTCTTCGGGGAAATCCCTGATCCCTACTAGGCTCAAGAGTAAAATATCCTTCGCCACGAGCAGAATCAGTCGCAATTTTCACAATAGAAGCGATATAATTTGTGCCGATATAATTATACGTGATATAATTATATTTTGTAGCACACATTAGCACAAAATGAGCACTAAATAGTTTAAAAGGTCTTTTTCGATTCTGCTCATTTAGTTCTGCTAGCTTTATAGAGGTGATCTCTGCAATATAGATGGCCGGATATTTCGACAACATTTACAATGACATTCCAAATTTTGATTTTGATATATTCTAGCGCTAATGTTTTCTTCGAACTTCGAAAATACAATATAATTGATATGTATACATATACTATGTTACAGCGAATTCGTGCGAATTCCAACGTATACGTCGAGTAGAACTGCAACTATTCGTCCAGCGACTGTTGGCACAAGCAGTATTGTTAAGCTATTTGATAATTTATACTATGCTATATTCCTTTTTATAACATATTAAGCATTTATTTACACGTAACATATGTACTAGCTTTAATCGGAGAGATTTCTGGGGACGAACGATGTTGCGCGCAGTTCTCTATTATTGTTAGATAAGTGTATGTATGCGTGTATGCGCATGTATACGTGTGATTCCACTTAATTGACAAACTTAATTACTTATGGAGAACGCGCATTTTACCGTTCCTTCCCGTATATCTTTCTTCAAAGTGAAATACCGCTATGCTCGGGCGCTACTATTCTGTGATCCTAAAAAGAGAAATTAATCGTCTTACACATCTTACATGACAGATGAATTAATTCTATTGAAAATCTTTCGGTAGCAATATCGTGTGCGTATGTGCTCTACATTATATATTGCTCCATTATATCCACGTACGAGTGCCGCGTAATTATACGTACTGTTTTTATCGTTATCGCGAAACATTCTGACTACTCTTTAACAGATCCCATTATGTATTCAATTGTACGTAATTACAATTTTTTATGCCTTTTGCAAATTTAAGAATTTAAAAGGGGAGAGAGAGAGAGAGAGAGAGAGAGAGAGAGAGAGAGAGAGAGAGAATGCGTGGAAGGTTGTGGCGAAAGGGATTTACATATAAAGGAAGATATAGACAGAGAGAAAAAGATAAACACTGTGAGGGAATACAGACGCAAATAGAAAGGGCAAAATTCATTACGATTAAATCGGGGCCGGTTGGCTCTAGTTAGAGAATTGAGAGCTGCACGGGCTGTATCTTGAGAATCTTAAAAAAAGTCTTCAAATTTTAGAAAAAGATTTGATCACGTGAAATCTCGTTGAAAGCAGCTCTTTTTTAGGCTCGAGGAAGCCTAAAAAAGGAAAGCTAAGATTGTCTTCAGATTAAACACTTAGTATCCCGAGTCTTAGGATATTCAGGATTCGCCTTAAACCGGCTGCGAATTAAACGTCGTGCAAAAGTGCCTTTCAAGGGCGGATCCAGAGAGTTGTTCTGGGAGGGGGCGGGACGGTATGAAATGTATTTACTTATTATTGATGTCATTTTTATCGTTGATGTTATTTTTAATATTTTTTAATTATTTTTATCACTTTATTGTTTTATTATATGTATTTACTGTTATTATTATTACTATTATTATTATCATGATCATGAAATATAAATTATACATGTTTGATATTCAGCATTTTATTAGCCAGATATATTTTTACATACATATTAACATAATATGAAATGTAATTTAAAAACAAATTTTGTTATATAATAAATTCTAACTTTCTGTTTGGAGAACTCTGGGGAGGGGGGCGATCGTCCCCTCCCTGTATCCGCCACTGTTGCCTTTGATAATTTGCACTATGGTATTCCTTTGGTAATAATTTTAACGAGGACGAATATTCGAGTTTGATTCCACACCCTCCTCCCTCTCATGTTTCCTCTCCTTTACAACCTTCGTATGTGTGTGAACATGCGCGTACAGATGAATGTTAACCGTGTGGATCGATTATACTGTTTCCCCAAATCTCTATAATCATGAGTACTTTTTCCGTCTTTTTTTTCGGAAAAGTATAGTTTTTCGTTTCAGTCTCTGGATTTGCGTATTCGTTCATTCATTTTTGCTCGACTAAAAGGCTGAAATCGCGAACTAATCTTACTTATTCATACAGGCCCATGTAAAGTGTTACAAGCTATTATCTCTGAAAGTGTGTATCAAATGACTAATATGTTCAGACAAAAGTTTTATGACATTGAGGAGAGCGTAGACCAAGATGGTACCATTTGTTTGACCTTGGGTAGAGTTGTCAAAGTGAGAGCAAGGTCACTTTGAATTTTTTAAATGGAACCCTCCATTTTTTATTACATATTCTTGTAGCTTATCTCGAGAGTTTTCCAAAACACTATAATTAAGTTCATTTTCATTGGGTACTTTTCGAGTTATGAGGCTTGAAAGTTACAGTACAGTCGGCATTAGCATTACGCAAATTGTTCGACCGACGGTTTAAACCTCTTGAATGTTGTTCAGGATCATGTCCTGAATAACATTTGTCAAGGTGAAGGCCATTGGAGATTATTCCTCTTATTTTCATTTTTACACTAAAAATTTATTTTTATCTGAACCGTCGATCGGACAATTTGCGTAATGCTAATGCCGACTGTACTGTAACTTTCGAGCCTCATAACTCGAAAAGTATAATACTTAATGAAAATGAACTTAATTATAGTGTTTTGGAAAGCTCTCGAGGTAAGTTACAAGAATATGTAATAAAAAATGGGGGGTTCCATTTAAAAAATTCAAAGTGACCTTGCTCTCATTTTACAACGCTACCCAAGGTCAAACAAATGGTACCATCTTGGTCTATGCTTCCCTCAAAGTCATAAAACTTTTGTCTGAATATATTAGTCATTTGACACACACTTTCAGAGATAATAGCTTGTAACACTTTACATGGGCCACCCTGTATATACATATACATATGTGTATACGTATTAGGGTGGGCCGAAAAAAAATTTTTGAAAATCGATTAGCAATATCCCCCAAAAGTTAACTGTAGACCTCAATATGATTTAGGTAAAATTTCATCGAAATCGATTAATATCTTCAGGTTGCCCTTCGACTTTGAAATTAGTATTTTTGCATTTCTTGGATACATGTGTCAAAATTCGAGAAAATATTTAAATTTCAATGCAATTTGGTACTACCTGTTCTTTTTTAATCGCTGAACACGAATCCGAAGTCAGAAGTACACATTTCAAAATGGCGGATCCAATATGACGACATACGGAGTGAGTAAAAAGTTCCGGACCGGTTAAATATCTCGAAAACTAAGCATTTTCGAAAGAAATGTTTCCTACAAAAGTTGTATGGTTTTAAATGATCTATTCACTGATATGGTCAGTCTGACCTTGGGTAGCGTTTACAAAATACTCACTAAAAAATAATTTTATTATAGTGTTTTAAAAAGCTCTCGACATCGACTATTAGATTCCGGAATAAAAAATAGGGTGTGCCATTTAAAAAAAATCAATGTGACCTTGACCTGACCTTGACGACGCCCAAGGTTAGATTGATCATATCAGTGAATAGATCATTTAAAACCATACAACTTTTGTAGGAAACATTTCTTTCGGAAATACTTATTTTTCAAGATATTTAACCGGTCCGAAACTTTTTACTCACTCTGTATGTCGTATATTGGATCCGCCATTTTGAAATGTGTACTTCCGACTTCGGATTCGTGTTCAGCGACCAAAAAAGAACAGGTAGTACCAAATTGTATTGAAATTTAAATATTTTTTCGAATTTTGACACATGTATTCAAGAAATGCATAAATACTAATTTCGAAGTCGAGGGGCAACCTGAAGATATTAATCGACGAAATGATTTCGATGAAATTGAGGTCCATAGCTAACTTTTGGGGGGTATTGCTAATCGATTTACAAAATTTTTTTTCGGCTCACCCTAATATACCTATACATATATATATATGTAATGTGTAAGTCTCTCGAAAAAACTAAAATCTAAGAATATACATCTTTTTAAAACTTAAGACTACTCGTGTACTATCTCGATCTCGTAATTTCGTTGTTTACCGTGATAGATTTACAAAGCACACAAATTTCTCTTCGGGCGGGACGTATATATTCGCCGGAGAAATGTCTGCTCCAGACACGTCCTTAATAAATCCTCAAATAAGTGGTACAATTATTACTCTATATATACAGTGCTGTGCGTGCAATTACACACGCCTATTGGTTGCAAAATTCTTAATATTTGACCAAGTGCATAAGTCATATATTAATTCCTACGCGTAGAGGAAAGGTCATCTTTGAAGAAGACAAGTCTGCCTATAGAGTTATCTGTTGTCTTATTCGTTTCGCGTTGTCATTTCAGAGTCTTCAGGGTGCAATCTATTTAACGTTGAAAATGCTTCGAGGCATTTGATTGATCAATCAGAAGAAAGAATTTTACTAATTGACCAATCAAAGAATATTTCAAAGTGTTTGTAATATTAAGTGGATTGTACCCCCATAGCAAAGAGTCACATTCACGTCACAATGGAGTCACAATGTCAGGAAGAAAATATGATGTCAATGTGAGATAGTCATAACAAAGGCTGTGTTTCAAATTTACTGCCAGCACTGAAACTACTACAATTTACGTTACATGCACTATAGATTTCAGTACTAGCAGTCAATTTTAGAACACAGCCAAAATAACACATATTACAAAGACATTCGCATACCACCACGACGTTGTCGTGACATCGCATTTGTAACAAAGCGGACATTTGCATGTCATCATAACATAACCATGATTGTTGTGATGTTTTTGCTATGGAGGTAACCTTAAAGAAATTTCTAGAGTTCGCAGGATTTACATTTTACTTACGCAAGAGAACTCCTCACTTGTGCATTATTTTTCAACGATAGATTCTTCGATTGATCGAAAAGTCGACTTCTTCTCGGCGCTTCCTTCAAAAGTACCGAAGGATAAAGAGATAATTTATTACAATTTTCCAATTTCTACAACGTTACGCATCTGCATTTAAACGTTAGTTTAGAATTCTATTAAACTTCCTCAAGTTTAGCTGAAGAATGTTTAACTTTTTTGTAAAGTGCAATCAATTTAGCTTTCTAAATTTTGACTCGCCGAAGGAAGTCTCTTTTTCAGTTATTGTTCGTAATTTGAAAATTATTGTTCCGTCATTATTTCCGAGGAAAATGAACCTGAAGAATTGACCGAAGGGGGAAAATATGGAGAGAAAGAAGGATGGCATACATACCGCGCAATGGAAATGTAGCTCGAAATGGATTTTAATGTATAAATAAATTTGCTGCATATTGCAGTTGCGTTGATCAGTTTTGCAAAGCGAATCTCTCTCAAATGACTCTTTAACTCTAATCTACAATAAGTTCATAAATCTTTAATCCTTTGCTTTAAGCTCTAAATTTTATATATCTGAGATCTGTCCAGCTCGCTTAAAGCTTAGGAATTACGTAAACCCGGGAAATGTCTTTTGCCAGAAAAAATCGTTACACTTTAAAACGTAGAACAAAAGGTTAAAGGAAGGCTGATTAAACTTAAGTAGATTGAGGCTTAAACGATGATAGGAATCTTCATCTTATGCACTCGTTGTGTCCGCTGTGAATGGTCTTGCTTATTAGTCGTTAGTTAACGATAACGAAGAATCATCGTTTCCCTGAGAAGAGCGTGGACGATTGAAAACGGCGAAGTTTTGACGCTGAAAGTATTACATACGGCACAAACGAAACCGAAATGCTCACTTCGTGAATAAATTTACTGTATCTCGATGAATTTTCCTCGCACCGCTGCCTTTGAGAATTCTTGTCGAAATATTAAACACAGTTGAAAAAGTGAATCGAAAGACGAAGTCATATTCCGCTTCTTTTCATTCATGTTTTGATGTTAAAACTAGGGATGCAACGGATAATGATTTGTCGGATAATCGGATATCGGATCTTATCCGGTAAAACCGGATAATCGAATTAATTCAGTAGAATCGGATAAGCTGGATAATTGGATTTTATTCGAAAATTGCACAAAGAGTTTAAAAAATTGAAAATCTAATTGTTTTTTTGTAAAAATGTATACATGTACCTTAGGTAACATCTCACCGATTTGAGTATCCTTTATATATGTTGTAGAGGAGAGTGATTTCTCGCAATAATTTTTACATATGTTTTGATTGTGACAGTACTGTAAATATATCGCAAATAATGCGACAATAATTATACATAATTATTTGTTTTTATTATAGTTTATTGTAGTATATTGAGTTTATTTATTAACTTATTACTTGCTACTATTGGCATACATTGAGCCACTGATGTCGAATTTCAGGCTTCTTTAGGAACGTAAAATACCTTATGTTCTTTGCTGTAGGGTTAATAAATCCATTTCGATAATTAGGTACACTGCACCACGACATAATTTTACTTCGCAAATGAATTAAACTGAATTAAACTCGCAAACTACAATATAAAGACCAAATAACCAAAAAGACATGACTTCGGGCAACTTCATGCTATATCGTGCTCCTTTGTATGCATTTTGGAGGACGTATCCCATTGGTTGAGTAGAAAGACGACTGCGCATCCACGGCAATGCTACACCTTGTATATTTCCATCATGGGTCAGATATATATATATATATATAAAATATTTTGAAAATTTAAATTTTCAATATGTATAATTATTTCTATTTCAATTGTGGAAAACGACTTTTTTGATCCAGCCGGATAGTCAAATTATCCGCCCGGATATAAAAAACTGGAAAGCCGAATAGCGCGGATATCAGATACCGGATATCCGTTGCATCCCTATGCTTGTGGAACGTTGCAAGAAATGATGGATGATATCTGTTTGGAAAGATTTAGAGATATTACTATATTTATCGCGAAATTTATTATGACGTGCAAGGATACATTTACTCGAAGGAGTCGGAATTATAGGGGACATGATACAAGAGGGATGGGATCGATATACGCGGCTATCGTTTATATCGTATCCTGTTATCGAATCAATGCGCTATCTTTCCCTTTGCTTGCGCCCCGCATGAAAACGTGTATTTGCAAAAGATAAAGTCAATACCACGAAGATCATTGCACGATAAGAGAACCGTTGTTGTAATTATTACTTACTATGAAATTACATCGATGCTGTTTTACGATGCTGTACTATGGTAGTTATTTTACCTAAAAATTAAAAGCTTTTCTTATTCCGATTTCTCTATTGTACCACTTATATACAATTTGATGCACGAATTTTTCGAGAATAAATATTTATGAAATGCTCCATTCTTAAGGAATGATTGTTCTTCTACTCTTTCAGAAATTCCCCACTCCATTCTACGAATTGAATTATTATATACCTATTCATGCGCGTTTTAGTTTATCCATTTATTTTATTATGAGATTTTATTCGCTTTGGATCACAGTCGGTTATATGTTTGAGTTATCTCGTACACGTTGGTGTTCCAAACCGGAACGAGAAAAAATAATCTTGATCTCTGATTAGTTTTGTCAGACGACAGCTCACTGGAGTTATTGTTTCGTTAACGAGATAAATCTTGATAAGCACGGAATAGAGTCGTCGAGATATATCAGATTGTTTTTTTCTTTTCCTACTCGGAATGGCTTCCTGCAACTTGCTGCATCGACTGCGGGCCGGAGGGCGGATGCAATGATGTATCGACCGGCCTCGAGGTCAACCGAGGTTACCAAAGTTCATAACGCGTTTGATGCAAAAGTAAGCCGGTGTCAGTTCATATCGTAGAACGCCACGAGCCGATAAAAAGTCTTTGCTTTTACAACGCTCTTCTTTTTGATAAATTATTGAAATGTTTATTGTCGGCAAGTAAAAAATAATGCTGCTAAACAGAGAGATTCGGAGACATTTTGATAATTCGCACGAAGCGGTGTCCTCGAAATAGCGCTGAAATTAGTAAATATTTAGTAAGAACATTATTAACATACTTAGTTATTTTTTCAAGCAAATTTTTTAGAAAGTAATGGAACATAAATTTCTATTGTTTAAGTTTTGTTATTTAAGGATGATTCGATTTCGATTTCGAATTTGCTGGTCTTGTTAAAATAATTTTTTACGAAGAGAGAGCAGAAGGATGTTTCAAGGTGTTCTTATCTGCACGTGGTATTCTATGTTGCGCGAAATTATCTCGAAGTGCGCAAATATCTTTTTTAGCTATTGTATATTCCGTTTATGAAAGAAAGGCATTATAAATAATAATGCACGGTATAAATATAAACGTATTCGCCTACAATATTTTGCAATTTAATATTGAAAAACCAATATTAGATTCAATTCGACAATTAAACCGTTTGTTAATAGATATATCGCGCTTTGTCAATTAATTCCGGTAAGTCATGTTTATGGAATTCGGCAATGTGATTGCTACAATATTTTCTTTTTGACGAATAGTATACATGAAAGTGTTGGCTTTTTGTTTGATTAGGATGATTGGTGCTATGCCAGCGGTGGCTGTCCGCCATGAGCGTAGAAGGCAAGAAAAAAGGTTGAAGCGGCCAAGTCAGCTCTATTTAGGAGGGCAATGGTTACCACCCCTTCAAGGCTCGCCGCCCACTCCTAGTCCGCACGGGCACAACAATTTGGAGCCCTTGCCTGAGCTTTATTTATGCGGCAAGGTAACAATTAATTATGATAATATACCGATTGACGTAAAGTCAATGTTCGAGGAACTGTGCTTGACACTTAATAATTACAGTTTCCTAACTTACGAAGTGTACAAGCGCAGAAATAGCGAATGGAGTAGAAGTTGCAAAGAAGTTTACGGACTCAATTCCGTATGGGTTTGTTTTTTTATAAGGACAATAAAACTTAATATCTTAGTTTTGCGTTAAAAATGATCAGTTGCTTGTGGTATACAGGGTGTCCCGAATTTAAATGTCTAAACTTCGGGAGCGTGTAGAGGATCAATAAACTAACAAAAAGTCTTGTAGAGATATGCTCGTTTTTGCTTCGTTTTGAAGAAAATCGCAAAAAAAAAACAACGTAGTTTTCATTTTTGTACTTTCTCATTACTTATTCACGTTGTATTTATTCACTTGCTTAATGTAGATATTGTTCAAAATGTTGGCCTCTTGCAGCAATGCAAGCATTGCATCTAGTACGGACAGCTCGTGTTGCAGCCAATCACTGATCTGGCGATATTTGGTGCACTGCAGCCTCGATTCGGTTCTTTAATTATTCTCTTGAGTTGACTGATGACGAATAAACTTCCTGCTTCATGACCCCCCATACAAAAAAGTCCAGTGGTGTCAAATCAGGTGATCGGGGTGGCCAAGGTACTATTCTTCTATGTCCAATCCATCGTCGTGGATAATGTCTGTCTAGCCAAGCTCGAGTAGTTCTGCCATAATGAGTTGGACATCCATCGAGTTGAAACCACATTTCAATCCGTTGCTGCAGGTGAATGTCTTCTAAATAATCAAAGAAATCAGTCTCCAAAAACTCAGTATATCTGGCTGCATTTAATCTGTCGGGTAAAAAAAAATGGTCCTACTAGAAGACAGTCATTCCAAATTCCGAGCCAGACATTAACAGCAAATTCATGCTGGAACCTACTTTCCCTAACTGTCCTTGGATTTTCATGACCCCATACATGATAATTTCTTTGATTAATAATCCCTCCTCTTGTAAATGTAGCTTCGTCCGTCCAGATTATTTTTCATAGAAATGAATTATTGTTATATTGCTCAAGAAATCAATTGCTAAAATTCAACCTCTTGAAATAATCCTGAGGTAATAAATTCTGCACTTGTTGAATATAGTACGGATGGCGGTATCATTTCTTAAAGTTCGGTAGATTCTTTGCCGTGGCAATTGCAATGCAGCTGACGCTCTCCGGACGCTGGTCTCAAGATTTCAAAAGTTCTAACGATAATTATTAACAATCGAAGTTGTAAAGTCAATATACACACACGCACGCACACACGCACACACGCACACGGATCAGACCTCTACATCACATCGTGCACGTTTATTCACGATACCATTAATTTTTCCAATGCTTTTTTCATTCTGGTCGCCATTTTGGGTCCACCATTTTGAATTTTCAAAAACGGCATACGGCACCAAAAAATAGATATTTCGATGAAAATTTTAAGCCTTTTTAAAGAATTATCTCAAAAATTAAAATGGGCAGAGGGGTGGCTGATTTGACAGAATGCCTCACATATACAGGATGTCACAATAGAATTCTGAGAACTATTTAGTGTTTTCTCATATTGGTAAAAATAGTTGCCAGTAAGAAAATGCAGCATGATTATTAAGCTGGTATCGGTGGTATGTATCTTGCCGGCAGTTGAAATGTTCGAAAAAATTGTCCATGCATGTTTTCTTAAGTTGTTAGCGAATTCTCAGTCAGAAATAATGAAATTGGAGACAATGCGATGAGTAAGTCGCATCAACTTAACCTAACTTAACCGATATTGAAAATTATTATAGTTGTATTAAACAAAAATTCGAAGAATGTGTTCTTATTTTATATTTAAGAATGTTGGGAACTTATAAATAATATAATGGTGTATACATAATATGTATAAGCGCCGGAAACGACAGCGAAAGTAAGCATATTCGTCGCCTGATGAAGATCGTTGTCTACAGATATCTGGGCTGCACGCAGTGGTGGTGTGCCTGTTGTTGGGCGCGGTGGTGCTCGTGGTCGGTCTCGTTCAACTCGTCCCGGGTGCAACGACCACCAACCACAGGTTGGCGTTACTGGTGGCAGGCGCTGCCCTACTTATACTGGGTAAGCCTTTTCTTAGATATGGAAAATCCTTCTTTTGCATCGCGTTAGCTTTTATGTACATCATAAGACATGCTCTTGCAGAACAAGCGAAAAATCTTTAATATAAACGCGTTTTACAATATAAGCGTTCCATGTCGTAGGTTGATGAAAAAATCGAAAATACTTTGTTCTCTCCAATGATTTTGTAGAGGTATGAAAATATTTCCAGCTTGTTTCATCATCAACTTACCAACAATAGTCGAGAAATGAAGCAATTGTTTTTACGAATTTACTGTTTATTTATTTATGTGTATATGATTGCAATAATAAATTAATTTACATTGAATCGATTTAGATTAAGCAGAATATGTTTATTTAGAGAGAGAGAACGGGAGATATATGGAATTTTTTAATAAATTCGAATTTTCCGGCCAATTCTGAATTAATTTCCCCTTTAAAACTATCCGTTAGAACTGGTTCTATAAGAGGCTCGTAATCCATAAGCTGTAAGAAATTAAGCAATCATAGTCTATTATTTTTTTCGTATTCAACTGTGATGTCTGTGATTGATCAATTTTTACGGCTTACGACCTGCGACCCTATTGTAGAATAGGCATAATAGCCGATTGCAGAGCGTCAAATAAAGGATTATAAGCGCGCTCATCGATCGGCGTGTTGGTGACCGCGCGTGCTCGTCACCACTTGACTCATCTGCAGTTAACGAGACTCCGATGTAAAAATACGCCTCTAATCATTGCTTAATTATTGTTTCAGGCTTTATCTTGGCGGGTGTGAGATGTTACGTATTACACTGCGTGCCACTTCCGGTCGAGTCACCGATCGCGACACCGATTCCGCCAACAAGCGAACAGGCGCCCGTTGTACCTAAGGGCACCCTGGACCTCCTGGTAGGCCATCAAAACCAGCCAGAGACGGACGCTTTGATGCAGCATCGGGAACATCACCACCACCATCAGCACCACAGCTACCATCATCATAACAACCACAAGAAGAAACGCAGTTCTCAGGGTTCACATTCCGAAGAGGCCTAAAATACAAACGAACGGGCGAAACAGAAAAGGCGGAACGGAATGGAGAGGAGGGAAATGATCGAGTTACGGGTTTTTGTTCGACGACTCGTGTGAAAGTTGAATCCGGCGAAGAGAGTCAATATCGACCGAGAAGCAAAGGAGAATGAGGGAGAAAAAAGCTGAGGCTGGGTGAATTTCTTTGGAAGGGAGAACAATGCCATTCTTTCGTAACATCTTGAAATATATGCGAAATTTCCTAGAACGTGGCGCATCCTCTATGATCAATGATAAAAGATGAAAAACTACACCGAAAGCCAACCGAAGGAAGATAATCGGCCTGACGTTGAGATAAAAGGTAGTACTGGAGTGAGCAGTAAATTATTAACGGCACGGACGAACGATCTTGCTATTGTTTGATCCTCGAAAAAGAAGCGCTTACGTCTGGGACATTTTGTGTATAGCCTGTACATATGCTAATGTGTATATAGATATGAGAGTACAGTGTGTCTCTTTTTTTAGAAAAAGAGAATACGAGTCTCTCTTTTTCTAAAAAAAAAAAGAGAGACTCGTGGAATGTATTTCTTCTTGTGAGGAAAACAGAAATAACGTTTTATTTATCAGAGGTATAGAACAAAAGATTTATACTACTGGAACGATTTTGTCTTTTGACATTTTTTTGTAACAAAGGAAACTGCTAATCAGATTTTAACGGAATGTCGGCGAAATCTTAGTTACGTACATCAGTATCTATATACATATATAATATACAACAATATAAACTAATTTACGTTGCAAATTTATATGCCGAGGCAAGTGCACTTTTTTACCTGATGTACCGAGGATTCGATATATCTAATGACATTCTTTTGTCACAAGACTTCTAGTAGAGAGATTTTGTAGAGGAGACGTTTAATCTACCGATTAGTACAGAGTAGTCTGTTATTGGTCATGTAACTGGGAAGGAATAATGATTTTTACAGTTAAAAACAAAAGAAAAGCTAGAACAAAATTTTGAGAAATTCTTGATAATCTCGATGATACTGATGTTCTTTATTATTATTTCTAAGCCTGGACAATATTCAATATAAATTATTTAACGCTATCACAGTATAAATAAAACAATTTAATAGTTTGTTTAAAAATAGTAAAAAATAGAGAGAAGAATTTTGTTAAATGGAATATATTTGTATATTTACGCGTAGATAGCCGTTACGTTTAATTGGAAGTTAACTTAGTCCTTGTGAAAAAAATGTTTATAGAAGCTCATAATATTTTTAAGGAACTTTATATTTTTAATTTATGAACATTTCTGAAAAGATAGTTTAAACTTCTTTAGATTTTATAAGTTTTCTTCACAATTAAGTTATAAAATGAAACATTTTCAAAATCTTAGAATAATTTGAAATCACATGTATAAAGAATTCCAGAAAAGATATAAATTTTCTAAGTATTTCTGAAAAGTGTTCCAAATCAGAGAAATGTTCTAAAAAGTTATAAAAAAATTATACAGAAATTCTGAAATTTGTATAGAAATTATAAAAAATCATATAAAGAGAATACTAAGAAAAATTTTCTGGGACATTAATAAATTGACCCGAAGACGCTGATTGATTTTCTAATCTTTCAATTATATTTTTTTCAGAATATGGAAGTTTCATATACTATTTTATTTTCTGTTATTTATCTATCTATTTTATATAAAATTACCTCCTTCCAGGTCATATCGCTGATGACGCACCACTCTATACAAATTGTATCTGGAGCAGGACTGGCAAAATTTTGCCCAACCTAGTTAAACCCACCGGTTAAACCAGTTTTAAAGTGAAAAACCCATATTGAGATCCACAAACGGGTTTTACTTTTAATTTACTATTCACTATTATTAAAGCCTAAGAAAATGTAAATAAAAGTAATATGATAGTAAATCACAGAAAACGAAGGTTGTTTGTTTATATTATTTATATTTAATACTTTTTTATATAATAATGACATTTTTTAAGTTATATATTATATAATATATAAAATAAAAATATTATCGAATAAAAAAAATATATGATATAAAAATATTTTTGTTAAAACACTTAAGAATGTTTATTTATTTACGTATCTATAAATCTTAACGAACTTGTCAACTTTTTCTGGAGCCAATGAATTTCTTAACTTACTCCAAACATGACCAAATGTAGAGAAAATTCTCTCTATACTTGCTGATGTAGCTGAGCAGCTAAAGAGATTTGCCATAAAAATGCAAAATTCTTTTTTAGGACCTTGTCATTATTTCTTTTATTGCATTTATTAGCTAAAATATTCGCCAGTTTCGCTGGACAAACTACAAAGCCATATATTTAAATATTTTTTCTGCCAAATTCTTTGATTTCATGCAAAAACGCTTCGAATGAGCATAATTTCATCGAAATTGGGGGTGAAGGGCGCCTTTTGGAAAATTATTATGGTTTTACCACGGAAAATCTGGATAAAACCGATTATAATCAGCGAGTTGGATTTAATATGAAAAACCTGGGGTTTTGCCAGCCCTGATCTGGAGACACGATAATGTCTCGGCGCTAAGACAAGCGCAGCATCATAGCACGAGACACTGCCGTGTTCCTTTTTTTATTTCACTCGGAACACACATACGGAAAATCGGTGTATGGGAGAAAGAATGTATTTACGCGAATGGTCTTGTACTTGCGTCGCTTTATCTTGGATATTTCCGACGGATAACCTCATAGAAATAACACATTTATATAAAATTCGGTTTAGAGGGAGGCTAATCGTAAGAACGAGACGACTGATGTAGGAAATGATGCAGAGGTTCGCGATTATATAGAAAAAGAAACACGTCGATGTCGTTACTTTAATAACTTAGCGATAATGTTTTTTCAGCACCTTTCGCGCACCAATTAGCAAAACCATTGATGTTATTTCTTCCAGAAAGGTCTTAGCGAATCGGGAATGAATGGTCAAACTCGCGGCTATTATCTAACAATCTTCGAATGCGTCACGAAGAATACGCGACACAAGAAAACGCGTCGTTTGCATAAATACAAAGTACATGTATATTATCTTTTTACACTCGGTATATATTTATAACTAAGCGAAACATGAACAAAAGTCTGTGCCTGCGCGCGGAGAAAGCTTTGTTTCATCGTCGATTGATCAGATTGTTTGTGTTCGTTCAGCACTCGATACACTCGGACGAATAAATCTATAATGCTGATATCGAGCTTGCTCTTTCTTAACAAAAATCAAAGATCAAAGTATAAGTTGAATGTAAGAAGTAAGTGACAGAAGCATAAAATAAAATTTTTAGGAAGCGTAAATTGGAACATTAAACGTAAAAGAGGCGTTTACCTTTTAACATTTTATCTGCTATGTTATCTATACTTGTGTGACGCATAAAATTTGTAAAATTCCTATCACTCTTTTGTAGGTAAGATGTTATTTACTCCATTAAAAACAATTTTACTAAATATTTAAAACATTAAAGAAATAATGTAAAAAAAAGACTATGCTCAGTTTGGGCCCCGGCTGAACATATAACTGTTATCAGGTGCACATAACACTTAACTGTACGACAGCCATTTTTGCAAGAGCAGTAATATTCTGGAATGTACCAAATACATTTCAGACATTACTTCAACATCTTTGGTACAATTCGTTACAGCCGTCACGGGGAAGTGTCCTGGGCGCAGAAAAATCGGATAAGACTAGTGGTACATGGTCATAATAGCAAATTTTGGATAGTTCTAGCACTCAGGAAATCTCTCCTATAAAGTTGGGCTTATGGAATTTTTTGTTCTCTTTTGATGCTTTATAATTTTAGACATATCTCAAAGGTGTTCATTTGGAGCCCAAATTCTTCTATAAAACTGAACATAATCCTTATATTAAGGCATTAAAAAAATAAAACGTTGGTTGGTATAATATACTGTGTTTATTAAATTTAGTTTAATAATCCAAAATCAGCTTGATAATCAAAGTGTTAAGATATTTCTTTTATATTTGATTGTTCCAATTTACCCTTTCTAAGAATTATGGTTCTGCTTCCCCGCCTCCTCTCCGTACACTAATTTACATATCGATTTTTATTTTCACCAGGGCTCTTCCTGGAACGTACACGGAAAGAACGAATTTGCTGAAATATCTAAAAATTTAGCTAGACATTGATCTAAAAGAAATTTTATTGAGCTATCAAAATAATTACATAGAACACTCAGAAAATCAAAACTTTTTGTAGCATTGCTCATCATGCTTAAGCGTCCTACATAATTATTTTGATTCAAACAAATAAGTTAAGATATCACAAAGTAAAATTAATAATTAGTATCACTTTTTACGCTCGTGTAACTTACAAATAGTTAAATATAGAAATAACCTAGGTCTCAAAATTAAAACGAGCTATATTAGGTGTACAATATGTAGTAATATTTATTTTATTTGAACATATAAGTTTCACGGAACATTTCGATTTCTCTTATAAAACGAGCTATATTAGGTGTACAATATGTGATAATATTTATTTTATTCGAACATATAAGTTTCACGGAACATTTCGATTTCTCTTACAAGGGAACGACGCTAGGTGTTTTTTCTTGATTGTTCTGAATTTTTGCCAATAGGTTGGACATCGAAAAAAAATCAACACGTATTTTGCCGTTTGTTCAGACACTCAATAGTTTAAGAGATATTAAGCTATAAAATTGGTCGGACTACACTCTTAAAACTCTAGATCGCCGGTTCAAATGTCAGTAGTGACAATTTTTTTTAAATGTTAGCATGTTTTATAATAAGCATTTAGAAAGTTTAAAAATATTTATAAACATTTTAGAACAATTTAGAAATATTTAGAAAGTGACACATTGATAGAATAAATATATAAGTTGTTTTTGGATGAAAAGTCCTTTAAAATTAATTTTTTGTGTTTTTCTGATTAAAAATGACGTGAAAGACGTGTTTTTTATATAGGTAAAATTTTTAAAAATGTAAAAAAAGTAAAAAAAATTGTCACTATTGAGGTTTGAACCGGCAATCTAGAGTTTTGAGAATATCCGACTAGTTTCATAGCTTAATATCTCTTAAACTATTGAGTGTCTAAGCAAACGGCAAAATGTGTCGATTTTTTTCGATGTCCAATCTACTGACAAAAATTCGGAGCAATCGAGGAAAACACCTCGCGTCGTTTCCTTGTTAGTCCTCGTCAGCCGTGAATATAAATTATAACCGTACAATGAAATAAGACTAACACATAATAAAAGTTAATAAAAATTAATGCTCGAATATGTCATATTATGAGGATCATCTCACCTTCACTTACAAATAAACGCATCGAAAATAACCGTATTCTATTAAGTCAATTGGAAATCAATGTAATAATGTCGTAAATCCAATTGTGTAATGATATCATAATCCAATCAATTCTTCGTTTAACTAGAAGGGCAGAGAAAGGGCAGTCAGAGTCTACAAATAAGTTAATTTTGATTCATTCATCTCAATGGCGCAACATTCCAAAGTCGGGACATGACCTACCTCTATACATGTGTCAGTGATTGGTACGCAGGTTGTACACAGACATATGGGATCATGAAGAATAGAGACCAAGAGATCGAACTTATATAGACCCGACTTATATGGATGCCGTCAGATTATGCGCCCAAAAGTGGTTATCTGAATTAATTCGATCGAGATGTCGCTTTCATTCCACACACCGTTCTCGCAGTTTGTGTGTATGGTAGATTATATCAGTTTTACATGAAGAATGCTCTGTTCTTCATGCAATTTTAATGACAATTTACGTCTTCCTGTTACTTATCAAAGCGTGATATCAAAGAATAACGTCTCTATTCTTTGATTATTGTGTATGATTGTGTGTGCGTAAGGCGTATATGAGAGGAATTTTGCGATTCAAACACTGCCTACCAAGCTCCACCAATACTAAGTCAGAAACCTGATTTTGGTCACATTTTCTGAAAGTATAGTTCGGTCTCCTGGTCTCTATTCTTCATGTATGGGACTTTAACGCTGGTTTCGAACAGCAGTTTAAGGTTTTCTTGGCAATAGATACTCTTGGTTGTTTAACAGACCGCCGAAGAGGAGCTACGAGCGCGTGAAAATTTCTTGGATCTGCTGGGGATTGAACCCGAATCCCCTCCCAAGCAGAACAACAAGTCATTATGATATCAAAATTATATCAAAATCACTCCAAAATCACTAAAAGTAATTTTTCAATCATTTCCGATTCATTTTAATGTCATTTTGACGTTATCGTGACTTATTGTTCTGCTTAAACTAACATGGTAGATTCGCACGCTATCCATGCTACGCTCGTGCTCAATTATTTTGATAGTTTAATAAAATTATTTTCATGTCAGTATCTAGTTAAATTTTTAGATACTTCAGCAAAATTGTTCTTTGCGTATACGATCATTCATACGCTGATTTGACATACGCACATCTCGTGATTAGGGGAACTTTGATATATTATTATTATAAACATACGTTTCTCACGAAAATAATTCTCGGCGCGTGGATACAAGTTCATCTATTGGGGTCCACTTAAAGTTATCGCGTTGAAATTTAAAACACTATATTAACAATTATGAGAATGTTTTACAAACTGTCACACAATATTAGTACGATCCCGATGTCTACGTGATATACGCAGCGAGATATTGTGGGATCTCGCCATCGCATTTTGCACTTCTTATGTTCTCTCATTCACTTAGCAGCTATTAATCAGTAATATAGGGAGGAAGAATATCACAAAAAAACATAAACGATATATACGCACGCGCGCACACACACGCGCGCGCACACACATACACACACACACGACATGCATTGTTAGTATTAGCAGTGGGTCTGTTGCAATAACACGTTGCAATTTCAGTTGACTATCTCTAGCTGAATGTTAGAGGTTCCTTCTCAGATATCCAAAGGTTGCTTCTTAAATATCTCTAGCTGAATGTTAAAAGTTTCTTCTTAGATATCCGCATGATACAACTGTAATATATAGTCAAGAATAGAGAATTTGATTAGCCATCGTGTTATGTAGAGCGATAATTGACGTTGGTGCAATCAGTCCTATAGGAATAAATCCGCAACGGATATAAATACATATAGTGAAACAAACGAATAAAATATAAACCGCGAAAGTTTATAGTAATTATTTGATGTAACTCGCGTAAGCTATGCAACATTAACTTTCGTGACGACCTGATCTCCAACATGTTTCATTCATCGTAAAATAATAAGATAACTGTACCTGATGTGGTTTACTGAAAATTAAAAAAGGTTTTCATAACTTTTCAAAACAACAGAATTTTATTTCACCGAGAGAGAAGAAATGATAAATAATGTGAAATGAAAATTTTGATATAAGGGTGAAATACACACGCAGTTTACGCAGTTTATAAATAGATTGGACATATTGATTATTTGTACTCGAATTTAATCGTAAACTTTTATTAATTATTACAAAAGAGACGTTATTGCTACATATAATAATTCTGAAATCGAATATAAGTAGTCACTTGTTATCGAAAGAGATATTCGCGGAGCCGAACATAAAAATAAATTAATTAATATTTCTATATTCTAAATCGATAATAGTTGCTGAATTCATGTAATAATAATAATAATGCATAATAACTATCGAAAAATGGAAAGAAGAAATCATTAGATTATATATTGAAGTTTTGGTTATACAGGGTGTCTGACAACGACCGCAAAATATTTCGTGCGTGGATAGAACAGACTACACTGAGTCGAAAAGTTCTGTATCATTTTGCGATGTCAGCAATAGTTAAGGAGATAGGCCGGATGCTCTTATTCGGTTATCTTTAAACGTTAATATCTCCTTAACTATTGTTGACACCGCAAAATGATACAGGACTTTTCGACTCAGTGTAGTCTGTTCTATCCACGCACGAAATATTTTGCGGTTGTTGCCAGACACCCTATATAAGTATATAAGTATAAAGGTTTCAGTTATTTTATTATAAATTATGTACATACAAACATACACACAAATGACACAAATACACGCAACTTTTCCTTATCAGTACATTGCCTAATTTATATAAGATATTCATGAGAACGCTATAATTACTTTTTGTACTCGAAAATCTGCTCGCATTATACGTGAAAAAACGTTGATGCACTTCAAAATAGAATTTTGTGTGACACGTGACATACACGTTACTAATGCATCTATCCATCACCATTTATTCGAAGAAGGGATGTATAGAAAGGAAATGATATCCTCCTTTAACAATTGAAGGATTTCAATTACTAAGCCATTACTTGATACACGTACACGCTTTATTCATCGCACTATTGCGTATTAAGTATTGTTCTTTTTTTTCTTTCTTATATAATGCACATATAAGTTAATGCGTGTTGTGTAATATATGTCTTCTATTATAAATACTTAAGAACGTTAGCGGCTACGTTTACACCGTGCATTTAGACCGCGGCCTATACGATAGATGTCTTTGTTTAACCTACAAGATAAATAAGGACACCTATCGTACAGGCCGCGGCCTAAATGCACGGTGTAAACGTAGCCAGTGTGTACATAACGCTTTGTAGCTTTGAGCGCGTAGAATTGTACAGGTTCATGTATTCATTTAAAATGTTCTCTCTTCACCTCCTTAGTCCTATTGTTTGTGGCCGAGCGTGGTTACTTCTCTCAAATGTCTGTGGTATGTACGTGGTCTGTGGATATATTCCCTTATTCGGTATAATTACCACGAAAATATTTTTAGATTTATATCTACCTACATTTTTGTTTCTTGTTGCTTTTCTGCATCGTGTGTGCGTATGCTTGGAAATTCTGTTTTCCTTTAGCTAATTTGCGAGCATCATTTCGGCAGTTCTCCTCGTCTTTTTCTACGGAGTCGAGGAATGGGGTTTTCGCAAAACTCGCTGTGATCCACATATATGACTGAATGCTCGAAATCTTATACACACAGTGTAAACACAAACGAACAAATACACACACACACACACACACACACACACACACACACACACACAAATACATATAAGACCATATACTATATATAGTTCTTTTACATATATTTCTCATTGTATTATTTTTTTATATGCGTATATTTGCGTCGTTTTCTTATCTGCCTCATGATCTCATCTCATCGCGCGTGAGAGAATGATAACGTTAGTTTAGAGGAGAAACTGCGGCTTCTTGTAAATCTATTTAATAGCGACAACTCTATATCTCTTTTATAATTGTAGTATACATATATACCTATACATATATATACATACAGGGTGTTTAAATAAGGTCGGAACTCCGGATTTACTCGGGAGGATGATGTCTTTGAAAAAAATGTTGTTAATGAAAAATAATTTTATTATAGTGTTTTGAAAAGCTTTTGACACCAGCTATTAGATTATGGCATCGAAAATAGTGTGTTCCATTAAAAAAAATCGATTTAATCCTGACCTTGGCGACGCCATCCAAGGTCAAACTGATAAAATCTGTAAATAGATCTTTTTATATCTTACAACTTTTGTTTGAAACTTCTTACAAAAACGTTATCTTCCCGAGTAAATCTAGGGTCCCGACCTTTTTTTAACATCTTGTATATACATTCGTGCGTTATATCGACCAATTATTACGAATGAGAAAGGTGAGTGCGCGCAAAGGCACGAAGGTGCAAAAAAGTGCTTTTTTCAGAAGACGATCTTTCAGATTTTGTATAAACTTATTATACAATATTATAAGTATACACTCTATCTTCCTATATATATATATAATATAATTATAATTATACTGTTACACACGCGTAGAACCATATCTGCAACTCTATGAACGTTCCGTTCGCATGATCGAATGGTGATTATATGAAAGTTTCATCACCAGTGAGCTCTATAATATACTGGAGCGAGCCTTCTCTATACTAAACTACAGAAAACTGCGGCCCAACGGAAAAAAGAAAGGCAAACAATATTGGTTTTCCTGATTCTTTTCTACTTATGGCAGCAAAACAGCATTAGATAATCAGGGAATTCCTGACAAAGAAAACAGTACCAACTTTGCATTAGAGTGTCCTTGTTTAGGAACTGAAACACTCTCACTCCTCGACTGGCTCGCTCCAATATGTTATAGAGTTCACTGATCATCACACTTTACCTGAATCTCTCGTAACAACGAGAGTATCTTGGCGCATGTGATCAATGGTCATCGTTCTCGTCTTTCGCCGATTCGTTGATTCAGTAGGAAGCTGCAATCTCTCAACAGCGCTACCTTAACGAGATCGTCACCGTCCTTCACGTTGAAAAACGGGATATTAATCATGTATGTGATTCTACAATTAAACAAAAACCTGTAAGCAGAGAAGTCAACTCTATCGCTATTTCAACTTTCAGAGTTTAATAAAACGTTTTCACTAACACAGTAAACGGTTTCGTTATGAATCACACCATGAAACGTGTCATATATCTGTACTCTGCGCTATTGGATGCAGAAACGCAACGTCGTGACATGATATCGCGATCCTTGCTCTATGATTTACGGTCTGTTGTTTGCGATTTGATTTCGACTAATGTTCCTCATGTAAGAGTTAGAGCATCAGTCGCTATAATATTAATTGAAAAATCTATGTCGCCTGAAAAATATTATTAGATTGTAACATAAATTTCCCGGATCATAGATGGCTGTACGCATGCGTCAGCATAATAATATAAAATGAATGAATATTTTTTTCAAATATTGGCTATTCTGAAACGTTTGAAACGTTCGAAAATGAAGCCAAATAAAGGACATATTTGCTACTGCATTTTGTTTTTATTTAATAAAAAGAACTACTGCAGAAACCAAAAGAATAATTCGTGAAACTTATGGTAAAAATGCTATATCCACCGACACGTGTGAGAAGTGGTGATTTTGACGTGAATGATAAAGAACGCTCTGGACGCCCAAAGGAAAAAGATGAAGAACTGCAAGCCTTGCTTGATAAAGACTCTGCCCAATCGACTTGTCAGTTTATCTACCCGGGAAACTGACGAGTTGATTAGGCAAAGTCTTTATCAAACAGGGCCTGCAGTTCTTTATCTTCCTCCTTATAAAATTATATATAATTTTATATATTTGGTATATAAAATGGACATATTTTATAAGTATATAATTATGTATAATTCTACATATAACTATATACAATTTGTAGCGCGCGCTAATTATCGACCGCTGTGATCATTGATCTCCGCGCAAATGGAGATGGCATCAGCGAGACGCCGGCGCTAGACGGTAGACGTCGCGAGCGTAGCGACAGTTCTAAAGTTTACTAGATCTATAAAGTAGCGCAATTGATTTCAGAAATGTTGCGTCAAAATGGCCGAAGTGCACATAGTACACAATTCCAAGCATGGTGGTTAGGTGATTCATCTTTTAAACTGTACTTACATGTCCCTTCGTGCATTTTCGTCCACTAAACTTCTACAACAAATAAACTAAACTAAACAACACATAAATTAAGCATTTGTACATATTCTTTTGGTCATAAATAAATAAATTACAATTCAAAAACATTGATTTACATACTTGACGGCTTCATTTTCCTAAATAAAGTACGTATATACAAATGCATAAATTCGAAATGGCCGCGTTTTGCGTCAAAATGGATGCGAGTTTGTGGTACTTTATAGATCTAGTGACTTTAGGCAGCTCTTGCGAGAACAAGCAATGGGAAAGGACTTGAAGGGCTCGTGCGAAAAGTTTTGTAAAAATTGTATCAGTACGCTACAATTTTTCAGAAGTGGGATTCCGATCCTACTCTGCCAGGATCGGTGGAAATAAAATCGGGTTAGAGTTCTAGGGACTTCGCGAAAATACGTGGAAGGACTCTACGTAGTGGACGCTTGCTACGAAGAAATCATTGTACGACGGTCCGACATATTGGAAGTGAAAACGTGCTCAGAGGTCTCACGTCATAGTGGGCGTACGTAAGCGCACGTCGAAGTGTCGAGTTGTGCTATAATCAAGATGGATCCTAATAACTTCAATATGGTTCAGCTAAAAAGTATTCTGCGGGACTACGATCTATCTACGAGTAGGAAAAAGGCTGATCTCATTGGTCGAATCCAACAGGTGAATGGATCCAGACGGCGGCCAATCCGCGATAGACGGAAGAAGAGCAGGAAGACGCATTCCAGGAAGCGAGCGCTGGGAGAGCAGATACACCAGAGCCAACAGGTCCCACCGCAGAAAATGAATGAATGCGTCGTGAACTACACTGAAAAAATTTTAGTCATTTTTGGTCCAATGAATGATCGTTAATTAATGTCCGACTTAATGTAGTTAATTCATTGATACGATAACTGGCTTCATTTATATAATTATATATTCATTTTTGCAATGAATTCTAGTAATAGTTTTATAACCTAAATCGTGATGAGAATTCATTGGACCAATTTTCATTATTTTTTCGTAATTCAATGAATATTTTATTGTATTTACGTACAGTTTTGGTTTAGTGTAGCAATGGTCACGCACGAACGGGACCTCATGCAGAGAGAGGACCGATCTTTTACGTCGAGAGAACGCAATGTTGCGGCAATCGCCAAGAGAAAGTATTATGTCATCGACAACAAGAACGATGAATATTAAGAAGGTGAGCAACCTCCATGTGCGAATATGCGGGATCTGAGGAGGATTTCAAGAGGTGGAAGGCTCAAGTAAACTTGCTGTGTCAAATATATGACCTTGACGAGAACGCATCTAAAGTGCTAGTGGGCTCGAAATTGCGAGATAGGGCCGCTGACTGGTACTTCTCGCTGTCGAATCACCTAACGTTGAAGATCGACACTTTGCTTGAAAAAATGGGCGAGATGTTCGATCAGCTTCTTGAAAAACGCGAAAGGAGATAGATGGCCGAAGTGTATACGTGGAAAAAGGGTGAGCCATTCAGCGAATACTGCCACGACAAAGTTATGGCAGGGTATAAGGTTCCTGTGGACAACAAGGAAATGGTAGACTTCCTTATCGATGGCATCCCATCCGCTTCACTAAAAAATCAAGCCCGGATGCAAAGATTCTCAATGGTGCACGAGCTGTGTGAGGCGTTTCGGCTAATTAAATTAGAAGATGCTGAGGCGACAACAGGCCGACGTGAATACGCAGGCACCAAGGGTGCGAGACCCAAGCAGATAACGACAAAGACCACCTCCTCAGGGAAGAATGGCACGAACAAACCAAGGGCAGTTATTGGTGACGATGTCCGCTGCTACGAATATAATCAGGCAGGACATTTTTTGAGAGAGTGTCCACAAAAGAAGGCAAACACCACGACACCAGCAGAAGAAGGCGAAGCTCAGAACATCCTGTTGTGCCGCGTACTACGGCGCGGTTCGGGATCCACAAGGAACTTTGGGAACCAATGATTATAGTCGTAGTTTTAGATAAAATATAACATTCACTTTATTTTCATTAAACACAAGTGGTTTTCATTTTGAGTTCACAAATCCACTTAACAATATTCGCGTCGCGGTAGGTGCTTTATAATTCATTAAGTCGACGTGGAGGGTAACGCGACGTATTTTGTTCAATTTCTGACCGATGATCGTGTCCGCGCTTATATTCCATATTTTTCGGATTATCCTTGAGCGTTTCGCACTGGTCCGTCAACGTTCCGCTTATCGGGCGAGGACAGCTTCCACGCAACTTCTTGAGTTGCATTTGTATAGTTTACAATTTATCTTCGCTCAGGGTCTTCTTTTGTACTAATTCTTTAAAATCATATTTAATAAATTTATATATAATTATTTATATACAATTAATATATAATTATTTGAGCACCTACATCGTGCTAAGCTCTTTGCCATTATTTATTACCCTTATTGAAATTTATAATTCGTTAAACCTTTGGAAAGTTAATTTTTAATTTAATAAATTTGTTTCGGCAATCATTTAACTTTTAATCGTTTATACTTTTTTGTACGTTCGTGGCGCAATTGTCACTTATGCAATTAACATTGGTGACGTTCCTCCCTCCTTGAAGAAAGAAAACGAGGATATAAGTTTCCTTAACTCGCTCTATTATCTTACATAATTTTTCCCGATTCATTTTTCTTATAATCGTGTCTTAATACTAGTATAACATGACGTCATCGCTACGCCTTTTTGTTTTTGCGTCTTCTCGCATTTGTCTCCGCTTACGGATTATATACAGGGTTATACATACAATGATAATTATAATTAAAATAACAGTACCTGTTTCTATAGGATACATTACATATTTATTATTGAGTACACGATTACTATTTTTTTCCTAAATATTCTTCGATATCTCTTATGTCTAAACTTAACTTAGTTAATTCCTTAGAAATTCCTTTAATTAATTATTTAAGAGGAATATACTTGGGGAGGTTGATCTTAATATCCTTTTCGGAATCGTATGTTAAGTTATGTTCAGGAAGATATGTTTTAATATACTGCACGTTCAGTAATGATTTTATTCGTAATGTTAAGTCCGGTGTAGATAGTTTACAATCTCCGTTTAATTTAATTCTACCCGTTTCATTAATTTCTATTTCGCTTTCCAAATTATTGCAAACAATCGTAATTTTTTACTTTCTTTAGTGGAATATAACCATGTTTGAGTCTCCGTCAGTGTAATCCACAGGGTAGTACTAGATAAGACGTGTCCATTTTCGCAGTTTTGGAGTTGTCCCGGCGCGTTTATAAATATTAATACATCGCGTGGCGCGTCGGACTTAATGTAATATACATATAGGAGACGTTTGCTTGCAAGTGTACGTCATGGTATCTCGTACGCATTTATCTAAATCACTTTCATATAGTAAAGTATAATGGCTATTCTCCTTATCTAACGCTATTAGTGGGTGATTAATCTTTACGAAAGTAAATACATTCGAGTATAAATAAGAAGGTAAAGATACCGCGCGTATTATTTTGTACGTGAGGTATGCGATTATTTGGAAACTTGAGGGTAGTAAATATATAAGAATTAGAATAGAATGCGTTAATCGATATATATTTTTGGATAGTATTCCAATTTTCTACTTTTATTTGAAAGGGAAAGTGCAAACCTTTCGTTAATTGTGACGCGGCTTCCCGCAAATCTGTTATTATCTGCTCTAAAAATAATAAACGAGTAGGTAATAATCCTTCTTTACGCTAAGTAATCTAACGTTTTCTCTACGCTACTGTCAAATCTGTCATGATGGCAGTAAGTATTTGTAAATGTTCATCTAAATCTTCTCGTTGAGTATATTTATCTAGTTGCATTTCCATTTTCCTCGTAACATTCAATAATAACTTTTCTTTATAGACCGTTGCCTTTTCTAGACTACTGATGTGTCCAATAGTTGCATTTAATATTTTTAATTGATGTTTCGCTGCACGCTGTAATACCCGATGGTTATCTTGAAGTATCTGTAGTTGCTCATTTATTCGCTGTGCATCGTCAGCATCCATCGTCTTGAATAGTGTTTTACTGATCGCGCCGATGACGTTTATTAACTCTCTCTTATTTGTATTGGAGTTGTATAATATGCTCAAATGATCTAACGATGTAGTAAGTTGGATATTTTCCTTTTCCAAAATTTCCATCATATTCGTGTATATTTATTGCACGTTTCCTGCGATGACTTCTTCGCATCGCTTCTCAGTATTTTTTAAATAATCTTGAAGTTGCTCAAATCGAGTCCTAAGAACAGTATGGTCTTAAAATAAGAATGTACTATGAATACCGTCCTAAAAGTAAGAAACTGATAATACGATACTAATTTCGTGATTTATTAGTTTCATAGACATGTATATATGTTTAAAACTTAATAATACTTGATTTTTATTTAAAACTGTGATTTTAATCATCATCCGAGTTTGATTATCAATAGAGATGATAATAGCAGAGAAAAAATTGTAATTTTTTGGCAATATATAAGATATTATAGCATTAAAAGTATGAGTACTTATTTATACAGCATTTATATAATAAAAAATCATGAATTTAATAATAAATTATTGAAATATTTATGTTAATAATCATAAATTTTTATTAATTCGGTAATATCATTGTTTTTCAATTATTTCCGGGCCTCCAGGGCTCCATTGATAATCACGAAAATTTTCCCAAGACCGACGGTTTTTAATAGTATCTCGTCGATGACTAGGTAAAACAATTCGCAGAGTCAACGATGATATTGTCTTGCGATTGATATTGATGCGATTAATCTGCATTAACAGCTGGACTGCTGCGAATAAACTCAAGCTAAACGCAAATAAAACAATCAGCCATGATTCTGGGGACATTAAAGTATATTAATTGTGTCGATATGCGCGTAAATTATCTTCTATTATGGTTAATGATAATTCATTATTTTCAAGGATAATATCGAATATCTTGAATTATCTATTTCTAGATAATATGTATAATCTATCTTGGGAGAGGCAAACTACTAAAGTGTGTGCTCCAGGATTAATAGTTGCTTTCCATTTATACACAAGTGAAACTGAGTCTGAAGTGAGGTAAGTATAATATTTCATACTCATATTATGATGTCATTATTTACTTTAATAAAAAGTTATCACACGACAACAGGTTCATAACCTCACTTCTAAAATGAGTTTACGACACTCACTAAAGCACACGATCTCGATCTTGTGCAGATTACAGGCAAAAACTGAGTCAAATCTCACTAATTGTCAAAATGCCAAAGGAACGCGCATTCAACTGAGTTATGACGTCACAAGTGAGAATTATCTGAGAATTGGTGTAATCAGAGCTGGGATTTAGATCCGTATTCATAGTCAGACCTTATATTTAAGGCTTCCTTAAATTTATCTTCAGATGCTCTATGAATTATTTCATTGGTTACTGAGCATCTAAAGATAAATTTAAAGAAGCCTCAAGTATAAGGTCTGACTATGAATACGGGCATTAGTTGCACATTTCGACCGATTTTTAGCTTGGTTCCTGCTCCTTACTTCACCAACCCGCGCGCAGTCTAAATGCCAATCGGTCGTATTCGCGCGCATGCCATTAATAGTCAAAACGGAAATATATCGCAGTATTTGCCAATTCAAATGATTGCTTGCTGTTATACGCTATAGAGTTAAATTCAAACTATTTAAATGACCTAAGATGTAAGATAGAAATATTGTAGAATAGAGTTGTACAAGCGAGCAAAAATGTGTCTGACAGCGACATTAATTTTGGATATTCGCTTTAATAAATAGCATGATCAATTGTTCAGTTTTTTTAGGCGTAACAATTTTTATGCACATATATTTGAAAGAGTAGAACATTTTCCAAATCACCACAGATTGAGCATTGACGTATTGAAAGAGAAAGTAAAAAGTCAAAGCTGTGTATGTCTTATTGCATGTATTAATTTATTCGTTATACATTTATTTTTCCATGATTTTATTTATTACGAAGCCATGATATATATATTCGAAGTATTCCTTTACATTAGGGGATATCTCTTCGATCTTGATCTTGATCTTGATATATGTTATAGAGGTCAAGGTACTGATCAACTTTTCCTTATAAATTAATCGGCGGTCTCTTATAGTTTTCGAGATATATATTTACGTAAAACTCTTTTCAAAATTTTATTATTTCCTGTATGTCGCACGATGTTCCAAGCGAAGCAAATCTCCCCCTCCCTGTTTCAGGGGCGTCCGACTTTTATTTCCCTTGACAGGAGGGAGTCATTTAGTAAGGCGAAGATCTAAATATTTTAGAAACTATAAAAGACCGCCGATTAATTTATAAGGAAAAGTTGATCAGTACCTTCACCTTTATAACATATGTCAAGGTCAAGGTTATCGAAGAGCTGTCTCTAATGTAAAGGTTTACCTCTATATAATATTGATAATAAATATATAATCAATATATCGTTTATAATACGAAATACATAAATTTAAGCTTAAAAATATAGATTAAATTTAAATTAATATTATATATATATTACATGATTAATTGATATGTTAATAAAAATTTATCAAAAAATTTTCCTTCCCAATATACTTTATCCGAAAGGCATTCTGGAACGTTCTTAAGACATATGGAAGATTTTCCGAACGTTTCTAGAACAAAGCGCGAAGTATTGGGCTAATGTTGAATCTAATCCTAGGAATGCAACACAATGTGGCCATTGTAAATTAAATGTACAGCAGTTGACCATTAGTCAACTAATCTATACTGCTGGTATGTCTATCGAAGTATGATAGCTGAAGAGAGTTTGATGCTTTGATCTGAAATTAAAAGAACTGAAATAGAAGAGGAATATTTCCGAAGTCGTCGAGTTAGCTAAAACACTCGCCTCGGAAAATCGAGAGGTTCGAACCCTGGCTGAGGTAATATTTTTCGCAATAAATTCTTTACCTTTCTAATTAATTTAAGGGGGATTATTTCATATAGGAGTGTCCTGCGCCTTATCATATACAATATCTGTCCAAAAGTATTATACTTGTTCACACTTGTTCTATTTTGCTTTATTATATTCGTTCACACTTGCTAATTCGCAAAAAGTGTACAAATATGTACAAATGTGCGCCAGGAAGTTGACTGTTAATGGCGGAACCAATCAGCAACCGCTTCAACATTGTCTAGACTCTGTTATAGAGACTCTATGGACGGAATCCATAGACGTTGCTCAAGATTCGAGATGGTCTTAAGCTAGTGCATGAACCAATCAGAGAGCCGTATTAGCATCTTAAGGGTCTGAGCACAAGAATTGTCGCAACGGTCGTAACGCTTACTTAGAGACTTAAGTTGTAGACGTAAGTAACGCACAAGCTTTGGCGTATGATGTATGACTTATTGCCATTTCTTGGAGATACGGCAATAAGTTGTACGTCATACACCAAAGCTTGTGCGTTACTTACGTCTAGAACTTAAGTCTCTAGGTAAGCGTTACGACCGTTACGACAATTCTTGTGCTCAGACCCTAAGACATTGCTTGAGATTAAGACCGGACTATGGATTCCGTCCTATGTGTTGCTCTAGTCTTATTGTATCCTTAATATTCCCTCTCATTAATTACTGATGTGCGATCAGTGCGGTTCTCTATGACATCACTGATGGCATCACTGATCAACTAAATTTGAAATTGCAAAGGTTTTTGAATGCCTGTATCAGATCAGGAGATACGGTAGTGTCTCGGCGTTAAGCTAAGTGCAGCGACACTATCGTGTTCTTTTACTCGCGAGACCGCGAGTTGCGGGGGATCGAGATTATTGGATCTCAATAATGTTTATTTTACAGGCTATAGATGAGATGAACATGTTACACCTTATTATGTCGCATTAAGATGGCTCAAGATTAGATCTAGGAGGGATTATTTTATCGGTTGTCTCATCTACACTATTTTGAATAGTAATTAAGAGACCTACCGCTTTGTTTGTGAATTCGAATTTAGAAGCAATAGAAAACTGTGTGATACTAGAGCTCATGAAGATGTGCTCGTACAGCCATTGTATCGAACCGAGCTCTTTAAGAAATCTTTCAGATGTTATGCCGTGGAATTGTGAAATGGGTTGCCGACAGACGTACGCGGTGCAATGTTGCTCTCTTAAAGCTTTCAAAAGAGAAAGTATTATAATCATCTCCTAGTCAATAATAACTATGTTTTTTACATATATTATTATGTAAATTATGCAATTTAGTTAAATGAGATTGCATTTACTATAATTTATATAGCTCATCATGCGTATGTTTATATAGCGATAATTGTTACACTTCTTTTGTTTTGTTACTTATTATGTAATTTTCTGTCCCAATGCTTTAAGAGACTCTGTCCCGGAGCACAAAATAAATAATGCTTTATCATTATCATATTTTAATTCCATCTTTTGCAAGATCCGGCACCTACTGCTAGACACAATTGATCATTTTGTCCATATAATCTAAAACTTTTGTTTTAAAGAAACGACAGTGTTACGAGTTGGAAAACGTAAGTTTTTAACTTTTTAGTATAAAGTCCACTGCCCGACTTCCTAATTTTGCGTCTATTTCAATCCTGCAAAAGGATTTTTAATTCCGTTCAGTCAATTCGGAATTTTTACACGGCTGTAATGTACGAAGAATTTTGTCACCCCAGCATCTCTTTAAACTGATTGCTATAATTTCTAGATTTTTTTTTATCATGCTTAAGTGTTCTACATAATGATTTTATTTGTGACTCAATAAAATTATTTTCAAATATGTATCTAGCTTTAGGTATTTGGACAAAACCGTTCTTTGCGTGCCATACCAAAAAATTTTGGTTATTCAAAATAAGGGGACTGAAGGATTGATGTTTTCAATGGCGTCGCGAGGCCGAAAGATAAATTGTGAATTCCCGAATTGGGATTTCTCTCGTAGCGAGTCCTAAGTTTCAGAGGGTAGGAAGTGGATACCTGGAATCGGAAAAAGAGAGACAGGAAGATTTTTTTTAGAAACGTCGACCGTGTGTCGTTGCAAAATGGACCAACGTGTATAAGTGTGCGCGCGCGCAACGCGCACCAGGTGGTCGTTGGTAGTGACGATACTTTTAGCCTAGTGGGCAGCTGGCTGAGGGGTGATTTTATCGACCAGGATACGCGAATCTCGAAAAGGTTCAGTAGTCGCGGGAACTCCACCCCGTCAAAACAGCTTTCGCTAAGCGCTTCATACGCGAACGCTTTTACGGTGCTCTTGTTTTTTCTCCCTCTTTCTCCTTTTTCTCTTTCTCCGTTCTTCTCACGATCTTTTCAGTATTGTTTTCAAGCTTTGCTCCTTCCTTTCCTTTCCGTTTCCGCGAAATATCTTGTGACGGCCGCAACCGAAATACGACGCGAGCAGAAGAGGAGGTGCCATATTCTTGCATACGAGCGATCCTAGATTTAGCAGCACGAAGTAAGTAAAACATGATACAGGAAAAGTACGAAGAAGTGGATTTTATTTTTTACGTGTAAATGTTTCTGGAATATATTTCGTATTTGAGGCGTCGCTTATTCGATACAGTTATCCACTCTTTCAAGTTGACTTCTACAACGCGAACGTACCGAAAGATAAATACGTCACAGTACGTGTCTTTTCCTAATTACACGTTACATCGCGGCTCTTTCTTTGATTTCGAATCTATAATTCGAGCTCCAATCGGTAAGGTAACATTTACGCCCGAGGAAGTATTCGAGTGAGGGTTTGCACAAGTCGCTATCTATTATATTTTCGTTTATTTGACAGGATGAACAAATATGGAGCAATCCAATATCAGAGTATTCGGATACAATGAATTCGATGCGTTTCTCATTCTCTTATCCTTAATTGTATTTAACGTAGGATTACATTTATTGTTATTATTTATAACAGATTCAACGCGGAATTTTAGTTTGGATTTAGAAGGCACTACTGTTATACATGTTTAGGGGAAACTCGCTATAGAACATCTGATTCAGCGCTTATCAACGAAGCGTGAAATTTCTTCTTGAATGTGATCAATGGTGACCCATTTATCGATTTTCCCAGATTTTAGTGGAACGTATGCTACGTCGTTTATATTTGACTTAAGATAGGAAATAGAGAGGGAATAAAAATACCGACAATAAAAACAAAAATCAAGGAAATCAAGAATCCTCTGTGTGAGGATTCAATGTATCTCAAACCGAGCTGTCGCGAACTACAGATTATACATCATACAACGAAACGCATGGGATGCACCCAAGTGGTATATTTATCATCTGTCACGTCCGCGTGACAGTCGACAAATATTGACACATCCGCTGAAAGTTTACATTTCCTATCCTCTCTTGTGTCCAGCGTTGTCAATACTATAATGAAATTGCGACAGTAATATACACGAGGCGTCCATATGGCGTGCAGTAACCTCGATTATCGGAAACTGTTATAGCTATACTTTTCTGGAGCGCAGCCAAACGGAATATCAACGACGAACCAGCGCAGCGCCATAAGCTCAAGGCAAGCGGCGGCGAGTTAATGCACGAGGAATCGATGCCATAAATTCATCCTTCATCCCTTTCCTCCCTTTTCCTCTCCATTTTTCGGGGAAGCTCGATGGTTTGATTGCCGATCACCGGATTAAATGTCACCATGAAATGAAATAATCGCGATCACGAAAATCGTTGTTGCGAGGAGTGAACATGTTTTTTTTCCGAATTTATACATTGAAAATAGTAGTGGCAATCATAAAGGTGACAACTGCTTATATAAATTTCATAGGTAGAATTAATGTATGTAAGTACATAGTTGAATTAATACATATAGCTGAATAAATTATTTTATATGTAACAAAATAGTTTATTCAACTATGTATTAATTCTACATAGAAAACTTGTATAGTTGTATATAGTTGTTATCTTTATGGTTGTTACTATATCTTATTCTTTGAAAGTACTTGAAGTAAAATCGCGCTATAAATGGCTTCGGCCATTGCTTAACGTAAAACCAGTCCGCAAATTGGTATCTTCCAAGGTGAATCACCTCGACGCAGCGTGGAGCTTTGTATCAAGCCAAATCTTGAAGATATCGTGAGTCCCTTTAAAAAATGTTCCAAAGGAGGGAAAAATACACGTAAATTCGTGTATGAAATCAAACGATACATGAATGTGGAACGAAATTACATGGATTTACAAAGACGTCAGATATCCCTTTCTTCTCTCGTTCGCTACCCCTTTGAGGATCTGGCAGAAATCCAGGCTACGAGATAGCGGTAATATTAGTTGCACATTCGAGAACGTCTAATCTATAACTCGGCCTACTGTATACGACGCACGTGGAGCTGCAACCATGACATCGGAGGAATCAGGCCACCGTTCCACTTTACGCCCTTCTAAAGCGATAACAGTCATATATCCGACTATTTTATGCGCGTACACCGCACCGCGCATGATTTTGGAATATCCACAAAATTGAGAGATCCTCCTGTTCGGCCTTCGATACTTTGAGTGGCCCAACACGGTGTGTGTGTGGTGTGGAATTAAAATCATTTAAATCTCTTTAATTACTTTAAATCTCTTTAAATCAATTAAAATTGTATCTCAGCCGTCGTAAATATTATACAAAGCTATGAGATGGCACAAATAGACGTGTTTTTCTATTTACTCTCGCATTGTTTGTGAACGCAGTCACGCAAGATCGTACTTATCGTTAGCGCGTCGATGAGAATTAATGTATCTCTCAGATTATAAAAGAGACGAGAGAGAGAGAGAGAGAGAGAAAGTGTTTGTCGTGCGTTTTTTAGCAGTTGTACACCTGTACTCAATCCGTGCTGGCTCGGTTATTCAATAATCGAGGTACAAAGGCCATCGCCCCTCTCGAGAACATATCTAGGTCACCGACACCACTAACGTTTTCCTGCAGTAATCGCCATCGTCATTCGACTACCAAAGCAGTCCTCGTACTCGCGGGAACGACTGCATAATATTTCGAGCATCAATTTCTCGATACAAGGAATCATTTAAATCGCACATCCCCTAAAATTTAATAAACTCTACCACAATTGTGTATACAAAAAAGTTTTTTCAAGTATTTAAAAATTTAACTAAATGGTACATGTACACACACACAGATCAGAAAATAATTTTATTAGATCATCAAAGTAATTATGTAGAACGCTCAAATTGGTTGCTACAGTGTCAAAACTTTTTGCAACATTCCTCATCATGTTTGAGATTCCTACGTTGTTACTTTAATGATCCAACAAAATTATGCAGGCCTATGGATGCTTTCCAATTATTTAACACATCTTAACACAAACATACACAAGAATGTTTAAAGTAACATTGTGCACAATTCAATTGGAACAGTATATATGTATATGTTAGGCACGGTTTCATAAGAGGAGTGTTGAGGGAGACGCTATCAAATAACGCTATTTGTGTTATTCTATCTTTATCGTTTATTAGTTGTAAAACAGGAATAAAATGACACAAATAGCGCTAATATGTAGTATCTCCCCGAAAGCACCTTAAATATTGCTTTGTCCGCCTGTATTGAACGAAAAAACAACAAAAGTGTCGGCCATTTTACATTCTTCAATCTATTTATAGCCACTGCGATTAGTTGACATTGTACTATAGAAAAGCTTATACAGCCGATTAATAGCCTTCGGCTGAATACGTATGTGTAGTGTTGCGATGGCAATTGGAACGCAACTTGTGTCGCTGTGTACACAAGAGTGTCTAATGATTTTGGAAAGCTGTTTAAAGTTTTGGAAAGATGTCTAATGATAATTGGAAAGCACTCTACATTAAACTAAATTTGTAGATATTTTAACAAAATCGTCCGTTCTTTCCATGTATAAATACGTCATTGCAATAACGTATACAGGGTAGGATGGGGTATTATGAACACATTAAAGAAACATTTTCATATATCTAGCATATTGAAGAATAAAAAAAATCTTGCATACATTTGATAGATTTATTAATGTCTTATGTATTTTAATATTGAAATTGATTATACAGGCCGACAAAATTTAAGGAGGTCTTGTGTTTTGAACTTTGAAAGGTGTTTCCGTAGGATTTTGATGCGCTGAAAACGACTATCTTGTCCGTTTTTTTCCATCACCCTTCATTTTTTAAATAATTATAAAAACAGTTTTTTTTCGGAAGTAACTTTTTTATTAATTTTTTCCGGCTAAAAATAAAAAATGATATCGAGGTCTGTCTTACGGTATTTAACTCAGAAATGTTCCAACAATACTACAAATATTTTTTCAATGCTTATAAAAATATTTTATTCAAACCGCAAACAAGAAACTTTGGAAAAATCGTAAAAAACCGAAAAGAATTGACAAATTTTCAAATATAGAACCAATTAATTTAAAAGAAAAAAATTGTAAAAAAATATCTGACAATTTATACTTATAGTTGTATGTTTCTAGTTTAAATCCTTTTTTGTGAAAAACTAATTTTCGACCATTTGTTCAGAAGTTACTAAATTTAAAGTGCCAAAGCAGCCCGCGCGTAACCTATGGTACGCGATATTCTCTCGAATTTGACACATAGCCACCGAATACAGGAGCATATGTTGTGTAGTCTTTTTTGATCACTGATTTCAAATCTGAAATAAAAAATGTGCAATTCGAAATAGCGGAGTCAATATGGAGAACAAAGTTTTAAAGAATCCGTACATTGAGAGAAATGTTTTGTATCAATAACCAAAATTTTGTTACTGACACAAAAACTATTTGTTGATATGATCAATCAAATCGTTGGTTACCATGACAATATTAATTTATTGAATTTATTAAATGAACTAATAATTTAATGATATAAAATTGTTTTGTATGATGTTTATAGATCTTTTGTAATTAGAAATAGAACATTTTGTTATCGGAACAAAACAGTTACATAAGAATAATATATATCTTTCACTTTCTACAGACTGAAATTATGTTTGACGTTTTTGAATTTCCTTAGCAAAGGTATATATATGTAGATTTAGATCAATTGAAATTACTAATCACTCTGAAAAAATGATTGTTATCATGATTGGTCATGATGTGGCGAGAGCTGAGAAGTCCACGAGAGTAGTCTCTAATCGTCCCAGCTTTATACAGGTAGACGTTGAATTTCTCTTACGAGAAGACACGCCATCTCTGACAGCTCCGCGAAATGTTCCTCGCTCTACCCCATAGTGGATTATTTTGTTGAAATTAATAAAAGAATATTCATTTTGTAATGGCAACTAAATTTTACATTGTTATTTACAAAACGTAAGTAACCAAATAAATTTGTATTGTTAAATAAAAACATTTTGTTCTCTCATCTAACAAAAAATATTGTATTTTGTAATTTTAACAAAATAATCCAATGATAATCGGCCATTTGTGAATAATTCTCTTTTTTTGTTACCAATACTATTATATATCTTTTTTCTCAGTGTACGATTTACATGAAAATCGATATTTGATGGTTTTGTAAGCCTCCGATTACTACTGTAATCACAATTGTTGAATTGAAAATAGCAGATCCATTAGCGATGAATAGTAAATGTACACGAAACGGTGATTTTAACGTTACCCATCCTGTATCACGTGGAGGAATCACCTTATTATATGATACCTTCACATGAGACAAGGGTAACGTTGTTCCGTGTACATTTACTATTCATCGCCATTGGTTTATATATATAATATATATATATCTCATTCCATGTCAACTCGGCCACCCCCTTGTCCAAAACTGTACGCAACCAAATGTAACTTATAGAGTGCCAAAATTTAGGTCGAAATTTCTAATTTTTGATGTCATATGGCGATTTTGAAAAATATCAAGTAATGACCTTGATTTTGTCTGTTAAATAGAAAAAGTAATGTTTTCATTATTCCATTCTCTACTATTTTTTTTTAAATGAAGTACAATGGTCATTTTCAATGTAATTTTGTATGCTGAATCCAAATCTGAAATTAAAATTAATCAATAATATTTGGATTGCGTGAAAAATAGTCGAAAAAGATGGCGTGGAAGTCGCTTCGTGTGGAAAGCTGTGTGCCTCTAGGCAGGAGAGAGTGTTGAGGTCTTAATATTGTATATAACAAAAATAAGATGTTACTCCTTAAACATTTTTTGTTAATAATTTTTTAACGAATAGCGAGCGATGGCTAAAAATTCTTGGAGGTTACTCAGAGTCATGATTTTGACAACATATATTAAAGTCAAAGTCATCAGAAAGATCTTGCCCAATCAGCATACTTATCACCATAATTTTTCTTTATTATTTTTAATCTTTTAAACTATACAAAACCTGAAGATATTCATAAATAATCACTATATATTGTAACAATATTACCTGTAAAATTTCAGCTCAATCGGAATGGTATCCCATTCGGAAATACAGCCTGTCTGAGCCCTACATATTACCTGTAGTGTTCATAATACCTAATCCTACCCTAATTCGATCGTTGCATCACTCGTTTTTGCAACTTGTCATGTTTTCACATAATCTCGTTTCAGAATGATTACGGCGCTACCAGTACCTTCGGTGAAGGTCTTTCACAAGACTTATTACCAGGAAAAAAGTTCGCGGATAGGAAATAGTCAGCCGGGTAGCCCATTGGCGGAAAGCGAGGCAGTACTGACGATAGATAAGGAATCGCCGGAGTATTATTTCTGCGGACAGGTAAGAACTTCATCTCACTTTGCCGTTCCTCGGTCGCTATTGTTCGTTAGGGGAAACGCGTATTAAACGATAGGTACTTTCCAATTGTTTAACACCTCTTAACACAAACACAGGAATGCACAAAGTGTAGCATTGGAACAGAATATAAGCTATACACGGTTTCGGTCCGTTTCGGATAAAATTAGATAACCTAAATGTAGTTGTTTCGTCTTATTGAATGAAAAGAAAAGCAAAAAATCGACCACCCAACATCCTCCAACCTCATTATAGTCGCCGCGGTTAGTAACATTGTCACCATAAGACACAAGCTTATTATATAGCCAATTAGTAACTCTCGGGCTGAGTATAGATATGTAGCGTTGTGTCGACGATTACGGCAATTGGAACACAACTTGTGTCGGCGTTAGCACGAAAATATCTAGAAATTTTATAATTGGAAAGCACCCGATATTACTGCAGGTCAATTCGTTGTACGTCGTCGTTGGCTCGCTGCTGATGGGAGCGGTGGTGCTAGTCGTCGGTTTGGTACAACTCGCGCCAGGTGCAGAGGCTGCCCAGAACTCAGCAGCTTTGATCGCCACAGGAAGCAGTCTTTTAGTAATAGGAGCATTCCTCGCGCCGTTGCGAGCGATTTGTATCAAAAAGCAGAACATGGCTCAAAAGGAAAGTACTCATCAGCGCAGCGTCACCAGCATAGATATGTTGCTGGCCCAGCACAGGTAAAGTCAATCGATGAATCGTTCTTTGACTTTTTATTTTGCGCGAAAATATACGAATCCTTTTTCGTTTCCTTTTTCTTTTTTCAAAAAGATATTGATCTTGAGCCTGTCAAACAGAAAAACTGTTATTAATTCACTGTTCTTCAAGCATCGCTACCCGCATTATAGGTACGTTGAAAATGTAGAAAGAAACGTGTTTCACAGCTTTGTAACCACACATATACCGAAAAAAATATTTGTGTAAAATTACATGATTATGCTGGGTTTTTTTTTGACCCAGCATAATCATGTAATATTGCAGCCTACATGGAAAATTACAGGTTATATTAATTTCACATGCAATATGTATTTTCGAGATTCCATTGAACATATATATATATATATATATATGGAATTTTACATAGGAACACACGTACAGTATAATTTTGGTATGTTAGGCGTACGTGTCTCTATAAAAACGTATAATTTCCGTTTCTATGACCGTTTCGTGTATGGCTTCATATATTAATTTTATACATATATTAAACGTTAAATAGAAATTAAATTCGGATATAGGAAAAAAATTTTTTTTATTTTTTTAATATACGATGCTTTTTTATTATTCATATGTAGATTTATGACTTCAAATACAATTTATTAATTACAACATTATTACGCGTCGCATATTTTACAATTTTTGAAAACTCATATATACACCTATCAACGCGGGATTCGAACCTACGACTTCAGTAGTGGAATTCTGTAACTCGTTATGCAATCGTTACGTGCTTATAACGACAGTCGCGCAGATATTTTATATGATAAAAAAGCTGCGCAACTGTCGTTATGTACTCGTAACGACTGCATAACGAATTATAGAATTCCACTACTGGAGTGGTAACTTAACACACTAACGCTGAGCTACAATCGCACGCTTACTGAAAAAAATATTTATATGATTATATTGAATCTTTTCCAATCTTACTAGCATAATCATGTAATATTGCAATCCACTTGGAAAATTACAGATTATATTAACTTCACATGCAATATGTATTTTTAGAATTAGATTGAACATGAAATTTCGCATACAAAATGTAAAATATAAAGGCGAGCTGCAGACGTAACCTCCTCTTTGCTTCACCCATCTTTTTTTTGGCGTGTTGAGTATACATATAGATTCTGATTATCTACAATAATCACACAATAAATGTAAAATTGCATTTTTTCTGTAATTTCGCATGAAACTGTTTTTTCCCGTTTATATGTCATAAAATACAGCTTAAATTTTAAAACTACAAGTTATTTTTACATAAAAGTAGTACTTTCACATATATTTTACCATTAATATGTATTTTTACTTTAAAAAAGAAAATTTCCAGTCATATTTAGGTAATTTTACAGTCATAAACATGAAATATCCATGTAAAATTACATGCATTATTTTAGATTGAAAAAAGGAACACATCCACTCACTCATATCCACACGCACGCACGCACGCACCCATATCAAATTTTATTTTATAAATGTGTGAAGATGAACCGACTATGAATTTAAAAAAAAAATTATAGATTTTTTTTATTTAAAAACTATTATGAATCATAGATAATCATAGAAAGATAATAGATTTTTTAAAAACATTTGCAAAATAGAACTGTGTAAAATATTACATCAAAAGTTGAGTAATCCAGCAATAACTCTATGAATATGAGTAGGTAATTAATTATCTGTAAAATTTCTCGATCAGTGATTGAAAATTACAGGCCTACAAAATTAAGGGTCCTAAAAGATACAAGAAGTAGAGTAGTAACTTCCTACATAATTTTGGTTGCTGAATCCGAATCCGTCAGCGGAAAATGTCCATTACGTCAGGTTTTTGAGATAAACGAAGTAATATGGGTCAGAAACAGTTATTTTTGCCATCTTCAAGGCGTTATTATGACTGACCAAATTATGTTTTTAACATTCTCTCATCGACATCTTAAAGCGCTATCTCTTGTCTTGAAATTGCGATTTTTTTTATTCCTGTACGATTTAAGATATTATAACATTAAAATTATGCGTGTTTATTTATACAGCATTTATATAATAAAAAAATCATGAATTTAATAATAGATAATGTATAATCGAAATATTTATGTTAATCCTAAATTTTTATTAATTGTCGATAATATCATCGTTCTTCAATTATCTCCGGGCCCCTGGGGCCCCATTGATAGTCACAAAAATTTGCCTAAGACCGACCGTTTTTAATAATATCTCGTCAGTGACGATGTAAATTAGGTCACAGTGTAACACAGTGAATCATTTCATCCTTATTGTTTTATGATATTAAACAAAACATTTTTTTAAAATTAATTTCAAAGTTTTGTATCGCAAGGGCGATCATACTTCCTTACTCATGTGCTAGAAATGTGATTCCCTGCGATTCACCACCGTGATCTCATTGTATCGGCAGGGACTTCACCGTCCTGACGCCCGACGAGCTCGAGGACCTCGTGAGTCGACCGGTGTCCAATAATCTGGAGAACAAGCTGCATAAGCAGGATCACAACACCTAGGTACTAACTGCCTCGAGGAGGGCACCGCCTTCCGTGTTGTCATCGTTTCCGCCGTGCTCGAACACCACTACGTCACCGTCATCTGTCGCGTTAAGACCAAGCTCCTCCATTTCATACACACATCGTTACGATACGCGCGAGCATAGTTTGGTTTAATTAATGTGCATTCATACCGTCGCTGTCATTAGCGTAGGACCGCAAGGGGCCTCCTTATGCATTTTTTCTAACGCGTGTACCGCGCAGCCGTGAGACCCGCAAGCGAGACGCGGAACTCTTTCGAGGATATATTTTACTTACTTGCCAATACGAGCGAAGAGACAGCCGATGTACAGCACACAGATTTTATCGTTTCCCAAAATATTCTCGTGACGATCAGAGAAGTTTCGTCGATTCATTCTGCCATCAAGATGAATTAGCCGTGCGGAATAATTTCTACCATACGTACGAATTCGAAATCTCGTAAGCGTTTTTGAAAAACGTATATTTCTTATTTTATATGTATGGCCACAATCGTTTATATTTGTATTTTTAATTCGATTGCGAAAATTTTCGAAGAAAATTAGTCTCCTCCGAATCACATGCTTTCGATTATCTAAAACACGATTATTATTGTGGATATTTGTGCGATATATAGCATTGTCGCTTTGCTTCGATTTAATTATTGGTAAAATTTTATTGATGAAGAATATTTTCACACTGCAGGAAAACCTGCATCTTATAATGTCTTTAAAATACGGTTTCTTACTAAAGTTGTAACACAACGGGTGTTATTTCTTCAAAGACTAAATTGTGTTCAATTCACGAGTAAATGAGATATGATAGCGACTAACTTTGTCGTGAATTTCCATATATACTTACGATAGAATTTGGAAATTTTCACGATTTGTTATCAGTAGGGCGCTAAAGAAAACAAACGATATCACACGTGTATAGATGTTCTTACAATGTCTTGGCGGTTAATTAATTGTTCGTTAAATATTTAAGAATGTGCTTGTCGCAAACGTTTTACAGAGATTTGCGCGATGTGTGTAACTCTATGTCAACAGGCTGTGCATAATGTCAAGATCGTTTGTGGAGGCGAAAGATAAAACGACGTAATAAGCTGGGAATAAATGAGTAACAACGACTCAGGACTAGGAGTAATGAAACATAAACCGAGATCGATATACACTTAGGGTACGAGCACAGAAGAAGCAGGTTTTTTTGCTTTCCGATAATCAGCGTTGATCGGCGCCGATCGACATCAAGAATATATCCATGTTATCTTATGAGACCGCACATAGTAAAAGCAGGTTCAGACTTGTCACGTATCACCGGCGCGAGTGAATTAATCGGAACGAATTTTTAGTTTTCTCGATTGTAAACGCCGGTTGAGTCTTCAAACACCAAAATGGACATTGATAATTTAATTTCGGCAACTTTATAAGATCTTCCATCTTGGGATAAATGACATAAAAATCATTCCAACAGATAAATTCTTAAAAACATCAAATACGCGATAAAGAAAGTCATGATCGGTCAAAGTTAGATGTTTCAAATAATACATTATATATTCTTTATTAAATCAATTTATTCCAAATATGATTGCGTGCCGATAACTTTCGGACTTTCAACATTCTGAAACGCTAATAGTCCCCCCTAAATGAGATTAGAAAGAAGGAAAGAAAGAAAGAAACTTATTGCGAAAAATATTATCTCAGCCAGGATACGAACCTCACGACTTTCCGGGAAGAGTGTTTTAGCCAACTCGACCACTGAGGCTTCCTTTATTGTATTTGATGTATTCATACGTACGATTGTGCTTAAAATTCTTAAAATAAATTCTGGAAAAATATTGGAAAGTAGTGAATAAAGAATTTTAAACTCTTATGACGTATTGTATGACTTAACAATTAAATTCAATGTTAAATTATTTATCAATTATGTGAAATTGAGCTTATAAATAATAAAAAGGTATAGTAATTTGTCAGAGACACCATTAATTAATTACAAGACATCGACTCAGAAACTGACAGGTTTCCTGCTATAATAGATATTTACTGTGTTCACCTCAAACGTCAATAGCTCGCGCCGATCGGAAAGCAGAAAATCTGCTTTCTTTGTGCTCGTATCCTTATACAGAGTGGTGTGCAAAAAGTAGAAATGAGTAAAGCGGACGTATGCATTATGTGTATGTGTGCGCGTCTAACCCATTGAGTTTCAAAGTCTCCGGCAAAAATTTGTGTGTCAGGTGCAATTATAACTCTCACCTTCTAAATTTCTGAATAATTTCTAACTGCTCGTCTGGGATATAGGATCTTGATTTGTAAATTCTCAAAATGAGGTCGTGAAAATATCCAAAAATGCCGATTTTCACTTTTTATGTGAATCATCAGATGCAAACGTTTAGGACAGATATCAAATGTCAAATCTTGTTAGGAAAGTGAGAAAAAATTTCGTCCATTTTGGGCCATCCGCGTCCAGTAATTAATTATACATAATTTTGTAGATAATAATGGTAGTATTCAAGAAAAAGTAAGTTTAGATCCTCAAATCCTCGTGGAAAATAGTTCTGTATTGTTCATTCTGGATGTCTTCATTTTGTTATCTATGCTTTCACGATGCTTTCATGCCTTCAATCACCTAAGATTTTTTATTCTATAATAGAACGTGATAGAATTCTTATTTTTATTATTATCTTCTTCTAAAGATTTCTTTTTGCGTCCAAGCCGTGATATAGAAGCTGATGAGCTCGCTAATTACAATATCGATATTGCTAATCCAACATTTCTTAAAACTCGAACACAGTCCTGGGACCCTATTCTTGAAAAGTATCGCATACGAAAAACTAGGGAAATACTATAGTATGCGTTACATATACTATAGCATTTCTTTAGTTTTTCGTATGCGATATTTTTCGAGAATAGGGACCCAGGCATGTTAATAAAACACGATGCTATATGTCTACATTGTAGCAGAAAGCAGAACGTAATAGTGAAGGAAAAGGTGTTATTAAAGAGTATTACTGCACATGTATATGAATGGTGCTCGTATTGTAGGCTGTTTTGTTCATATTATGTCGATCATTTGGTGCCTAGGATACGCTAAATATCAATGACATATTTGTCATGTTGGACAGTTCGGATGATGATCCATCGATCGAATAAAATGACATCATTAGGAGGTCAGAACTACTTTCGGCGAGGGTTTGAGGATCTAAACTTACTTTTTCTTGAATACTATTATTATCTACAAAATTATATATGATTGATGACTGGACGCGGATAGCCCAAAACCCTTACGAAAATGGACGAAATTCTTTTGACATTTATCCTCGCCGCGATTTATCAATTCTTTATCGATTCATCTTTAACAAAATCTCCGGCTCGGAGACAAGAAACTCCTATTCCGTGGGGCCACGAGAGAGAAAGCACGCAGACAGAAATGACGCCTAACATAGAAATATAAAATCATAAATATCAAAACATTGTAGGAGGCTAAAAATAAGTGATTTCGATCACATTTACTTTGTATGCTATAAAAAGAATATCGTTTAGGTTTACACCGGTTTATAAACTGTCCACAAAATATTTCATAAGGCTATTATCATAAAAAATGCAGAATTTTAACATATGTGTTTATTGCGTTTACAGATTAAACACAATCTTATCAAATTTATTGTTTAATATAGAATTGATAAATTGACACACAACAAAATACACATTAATGATCTGCAGAATTTACAATAAAATATTGATTGAATTCTTATTATTACGGTATTGTTTAAATCTGGAGTTCTTTTTATGTAAGAATATTTATTTCAAGTGAGTGGATGAATGCAGTTTCGAGGAGGAAACATATCTACTGACTCATATGAGTAATACGCGAGTAGAGATATATTTTTATTGTCATTCTATATAGCGGCTGCACACAAAGAGAAAGATAGTGATTATGAATAAGAACTATCCACGTTTGTCGATTTAAACAAGATTCGCATTTGCCGTAAGATTTCTATTGAATGTTTATCTTAATTTCAGAGACTAGGAATTGTCGTAAACTTTTTATTAATTTATTATTAATACGTTAAACGCGAAGCCGATTTTGTTTTAATTTCCGTTTAGGCGAGGGGGAACGCTCAATCACTACGTAAGAAACGTAAACAAAAGAGAGATAGCGATGAGCGATAAGAAGGCGATTCATCGAGTCATCTAGAGGCCATTGCATGTAAAAGTTTTATGTCGTAACCGTAAGCCTGTAAGAAGCGATAAATTAATTGCTATCGCATCCTTATGAACCGACGCTATTTAAACGGAAAGTCCAATATTGGTCCTTAGGGATGACGTCGCGTTTAATGTATTAATAATAAATTCTATTTGCAGAGAAATTCTAGTCGCAGGCGCAGGAAGACGTTTTTAATTGTATTTTAAAGTTACTCTTAAATTCGTCGCGTATATTCTCGATCACCATTTAAGAGAAACTGGGAGGAACCCAACTTTCTGCAAGGAAATCTGCGAGCGAGATTACCACTCTGTTCTCGCCGGAATATATCATTTTGCTGCGATAGGATCTTAAATGTAACACGATTTTTAGGGTAAAATGCAACAGAGAAATACACATATGTGTGTGAATGTGCAGGTATCGCCGCGCCAGGATCAATCAACAACAATAAAATATTAAGGGTCCATTCTATCTTGTGGTCTGAAAAAAGGTGATTTTTGGGAACTTTTTTTGTTGGGTGCGTTCCGAGTTACGTATGAAGCGCATGATCCTAGGTAGTAAAGTTTATCATTTTGACGTCATATTTTTGGCCTTTACTGACCATTACTGATGTCTTAATGAAGTCAAATTGACGTTCAAATGTTACAGACGATTATACATAAAGTCCTCTACCATTTTACAATTTTCATAATAGTTAACGAGATATTAATTACTAAAAATTGCCGAATATATTGATTTTCAATAATTTTTTACTGAAATACTATCAACTTTACAGAAAAACAGCAAGAAACAAAAATTGTTTATTTTCTTCTCATAGAGCTCTGAAAATTTTTTCAGAATTTTTTAACACGGTATTTTCTCATGTTGGTAAAAATAGTTGCCAATAAGAAAATGCAGTATTAAAAACTTGATTCAGTTTAGTCCGCTTTATCTACATAAAAGCGCTTGGCAAAAAATTGCGGAACGCCCTGTATACTAGTATAGGGGGAAGATGTCACTTTTGCAGAATATGACATATCAATTTTTTCCAATTATATGGAATATCAAAAATTTAATTCGTTAAGTTGTATAAATAAAGAAAGTTTCTAGAATGTAAATAATATTTTTTCATAGGTTAATTCAATAATATTAAGAAGTTATTCAAGAATAAAGGCTTAAGTGTGGCATCCCTCGATTTACCTTATTCCTGCTTGTGTATGATCTCTTTAATGCTTCGTAATTTTTTTATCTTTCGGAGTTCCCCGTTAAGGCTTTAACACAATATTCTATACACTTGAGGCTATCAAATTATACAAAAAAGTTTTCAATTTTTTGAACCCAACAAGATAGAATGGACTCTTAAAAGTCAAGAGAAGAACTCAGAAATCGTTCCATTGCGTGATCCTACACTTCAAACAATTACATAGATGGTTTCTTGTTGTACGAAAAGAGAAGAGAAGAGAGAGAAAGAGGGAGGGAGAGAGAGAGAGAGAAAGAGAGAGAGAGAGAGATCGGACATAATTTTAAGAGATTTAACGCACAGAATTAGTCATAAGCATTTTTATAATGGTATTTATAATGTGTATTAATATTATTGTTAATACTATTACTCATCACGCATACACATACACACACACACACACACATATCTACTTGGCAAGGGAAGACTCGGAAATGTATTTCATAGATTTTGATCAGCTTTTGCGTGGTTATTCTGGAGTACCAAAAAATAATTCCTATAAAGCCATAAATTGTATTTTCATATGTTTTTCGAGAAAATTGTGATTATAAATCACGGTGACGAATCACTTTTAAATATGGGAGAATCAATAGAGGTTAAAAAAACAATCAATTTTATTTATATATTTTTATGAATATATTTTAGGTCCGCGAAAACTGGATAAACTTCCGAAAACGTCCAACGTCCGATCGCCATAAGTTTTGGCAGAAATAGTCTAAATGACGTCAAATAAATGGATTTTCACCGATTAAGAAGTTTAATGTCAAATATGTTTGAATAAAGTTAGGATAGGATCGGGTATTATGAGCATTGCAGGTGATATGAGCACCCTTTATATTTCCGTAACGGTTGGTACTAGTAGTGCCAACTGTTATAAAAAGATGCACCTGTCTTCGCGACATTCCAACATGCTGCGAAGTTTGATCTAAAGATGGATGCCCATGGTATAGGGAGGTTTCTGCCCTAGAGATGGAATCTCTAAAACCGATAAATTCATTTAGAATATGATGAAATCTATCACCCAATACCAAATTTCACTTTCTTATCGGCAAGGAAAATTGAAAAAATCATGTTTGAAGTTTTACGTAGTGACGCGGTAACAAGAGAGGAAGAGGGCGAGCGAGGCAGTGAGAGTGGAGGGAAAAAACCGCTGACATGCTCGAGCTCCTAATAGTGATTATTAATCACTATTAGAAAGATAGAAAGTTACTTACACCTACAGTTTTCACACAATATCATTATTCATATACAAAAGTTTTTCGTAATTAAAGCAGAACAAGTTATTCATATACAAAAGTTTTTTGCAATTAAAGTAGAATAACTCACAATAACATCAAAATGACATTAAACTGAATCGTGTTTGATCAAAAAATGACTTTTAATAAACATTTTGGAGCCATTTTAACATCATGATGATTTTTTGTTCTGTTTAAGTATATTTTTCAATTTATATAATAGATTGTATATGATAGATTTTAGAAACATTTCTGTTAAGTCCGGATCTACAATAAGTGTTTTAAGTCTTAAGCCGTAAGAAATTGACCAATTACAGTCGAATGCGAGGAGAATAATTGACTATTATTCCTCCATTTTTCATGGCTTAAGACTAAAAATACTATTATACATCCGGGGTAAAACATTTCATATGACATTTTGCAGAATCCTTTCAGAATTGTTGCACATAAGATGTGAAAGGTTGAAACATTTCTGAAAATTTTCGTAACAATCAGTGCTGTATGGGTATATACGTAAAGATTAATTTTTTTTTAAATATCTATCGATTCTCCCAGATTTGAAAGCGATCCTTCATCGTGACCTAAAATTAAGGTAATTGAAGGGAAGACGCCACACTTATTACTTATACTTCTTCAACATGTTCATCTAAGCCGATAACTGCGCAACTGTTTGTACACGTTTTTGCACAGTCAGTATGGTCAACGCGCGTTCTATGAAGAAACTATAAATAAAGTGGCATCTTCCTCCTTATGGCATCTTCCCTCGAATTATCCTATGATTTTCTCGAAAAATCGAAAAATACTTAAAAGTGTAATTTACGGTTTTACTGGAATTATTTTTTGGTGTCCCAGAATAATCACACAAAAGCTTATCAAAAACCGTAAAATACATTCTGAGTTTTCCCTTGTGAATTCGAAAAATTCACCAGGGAGCCTTATCTAACTTTATTATTCATTAAATGTAAAACAAGGATGTTGTTATCCATTAAAGGTAAAACATGACACACTTAGGCACTCGGGTGAAGTTTTTGAACGCAGCCATATGCATATACATCTGCTAAGGTACACATGCGCGCGCGCGCGCGTGCGTACACACACACACACACACACACACGCACGCACCACGCACGCACGCACGCACGCACAAGAGCACATACACATTCAGAGAAAAAAATGAGCTCCTTTTTATAGTGACGTTCCTGATAAAAATTTTTCTCTGAACTTTTTACATAATTTTTCAGAATTTTTATGTAAATTTCAAAATTTTTTTTAATTTGTTTAATTTTACAATTTTTTCTAAAAAATTTTCTCAGATTTTTTATAAAAATTGGAACACTATATATATATACTATATATAGAAATAGAAATGCCGAGAAAGTCTACATTTTTTTTATATAATGTTTCATATATATATGTGAATTTTGAAATACTATCCCTTACGGAAAAGAATCACTGGCCAGGTATTGTAATCTGTATTGTAATCCCTATTACTGTAATCCCGTGCGAAATTACTACACAACGGAGGCACATGCGTGTAATTCCTATAATACAAATACTACAATCGGCAAATTTTTGTAGTAGAAGGATTACACGTTGATAATAATGCTGCAGAGTGGATCATACATACATAGTGGCATGTAATTATTGTAATACAAAAATTACAATGGGCAAATTACTATAATAGAGAGATTATATTATATACTGCACCGCGTCGATCAGCATGCAGAATACATTTAAGATGTATTTACTATATATATATATATATATTGTGACGCGACGTTTTCATTGTCCGTTACAAGGTTTGTTCGACCCGACCGAAGCAGCGCGACATTTGTGTCCTGGGTCCTCCCGAGGGGAGGTTTTTATTTTAAAACTATTCAATAAAATTAACAGTTATTAAAAACTTAGTAACTGTTAATTTTATTGAATAGTTTTAAAATGAAATAAAAATTAAAACAATTTTCTACAATATAAATTTTTAAAATAGTTTTCCAAATTGATTTTTTGCTCTTTGCCCAGAATTTAAAATTTTGAATAAATTAAAGCGTATTATTTATAGATTATTATCATGTACATATATTCTCGTCATGAAGTAAGAAAACCAATAATGCAACCTTTTTTTAAATTATACAATTTTTATTCTTTTCAATTATTTTTTATATGAAGCTAAATTCTTTCTAATAATTCTTTCTAATAATAAAATGAAGAAATTTCTTTTTGTCCAGAATCTAAAAAGAAATTCGATAATTTATTTTTCAAAAACTTTTTAAATATTATTCTTAAAGGCAGTAATGTTTTAACGGTTTATACAAAAGCATAATGATTTTTTTTTAAATACACAGAAAAGGTACTTTATTTTGGATATTTTAAAATTTAAATTTTTTTATATTTTTCAGTTTATATCCAGATTCAAATCTTTTTACTGCATTATATACTTACATGTTTTAACAGTTGACAAAGATAGTTGAATTTTTTAATATTTTAAATTTTTTGCAATTTACATAGAATACTATTGGTGGAATAAATATTACTTTTGAAATATTTATGTTTACATTTCTTTATTAATCCGTTTCAATACAGCTGACAAGTAGTATAACACATAGTTTGTTATCCGTGTTTTCTAATTTAATACTTATATACTTATTTTCTGTATCGTCGAGTCGGCAACATATAATATTATTAGATTTTTCTACGATGTAAGAAAAATGTTGCGATGAAATGTTATCGTTTTTAACTAATTCTTCATTGTGAATTATTCGCAATTTTTTATAAACTAAAGCATTACGTTTTATATCTGTTTCTACAGTGCACAAGTATAATGTTTCCAATATCGATTTTTGTTTGGTAATAATTGTTCTATTGAATCTTTTTTCTAACCTCAAATAATTTGCACCGTGATATAAAATTTTCTTATAAATAAACTGTTCGAAAGTTAAGACGATATTTTTAATACGTTCTCCAAACAAAAATTCTAGATTGCAATTTTCAGTTGCAGATAATTCTCACGACAGGATCCGAACGCTCTTAAGGTATCAAGATATTCGATACATTTTTTAATTTTACATTCATTCACGATAGTATCAAATACAGCTTTTCCTTTCCCGCTACAATTTTGCCGATCGAAAACTGTACTTTGTTTTATATAATTAAGATGAGCATAAAATTTACAAATTTTATCGGGTATATATTGAGTACCATTAAATAAGTTCTGCAAAATATGATTAAAATCCTCAAAAGGAGGAAGAATTGAATAATTGCACGCCATCAATATTCCATTGAATAGTTATATCATTTTCTGTAATAATGCTTTTTGATTTTAACTTTCGGTAGAATTGTTTAACTTCTTTTTATTTCTTTTGTGCAAACTTAATTTTTGTTAGTCAGTTAGTCTCGCATTTAGCTCGATTGTAATTAGTAGACCATGATCGGTGGCTAAAACCTAGGATCTCTCTGTAATTTCGTCGTCTCATCCATGGAAGAAGGAAGACCACCACGCCAAGAAGTACGAGGGAACAACGCTGAGTTGGGGTCGCCTCACCGAGGAACCCGGACACGCAGGTCGTAACGTTCTAAATATTTTTATAATGCGCTGAGCTCTGTTATATCGCATGCCACTTACAGCACGGAACAAGAAAGGCAAAAACTACCGGCACGCCAAGTAGCAGATATGGACGCCCGTCGGAGATACAGACACCTCGACACGGAGCCAATAGCGAAGTTACCAGAACCTCCCGAGCCATCCAGGGGGCCGAGAGCGACGTTGGAGCCCAGGCGGATTTTATATTGCGCGCCTTGAGGCGCAAAGAATTCGCGGCCCGTGAGGCCGGAATCAGACTATGCATTGAATATTGAGATTGAAGATTGAAGATTAAAATTTGACCAGTGAGACAAAGGAATTTTAGCTCCTATTGTTTTGATTGGTCAAATTTCAATCTTTCAATCTTCAATCTCAATGGCTGCGTTCAGCAGAACGTTTGTTTTGCAACTGTTGGAAGTTTCCTTCGCGCTAATTGGATCATACTTTTAGATCTAGAAGAATGATCCTATCTCAGTAGACAATCATAAAACGGTTGCAAAACTGTTGAGTCTGCTGAACGCAGCCAATATTCAATGCGTAGTCTGATTCCGGCCTGAGAACCTATGTGATACGCGGAGTCATATGATTGACAAGGCCAATCGGCGCGTGGCCTGGCCTCGGTTGAGGGAGAGGGGGAGGGGCGAACGACCTGCGTGAATCCGCGGTAAACCCCCGGCCGACACTCGTTCTGTGGCCGAGCCGCTTGTAAGAGGACGCACGCTCTCCCGTCACTAACGAGGAATATCGGGATTTGAGCAGATCCAAAGGAGCGGATCGAGGAATTGAGAGAACGTCAGGGAATTGGGTGAGACGAACGTTGCCACCGCTGTAAAGCTGCCGATCATCGGATTCGTAGCGTCGGATGGATCGTGCGTGAGATACCGCGTGACCGCGAGCGGCCGGTTTAATGGCCGCCGTTCGAATCCGTAGAATTACGAGCCACGTGCCATCCGCCTGATAGCTTTCCGCGTTGAGAAAAATATTAGCTGTCGATTCGCGCTCGTCTCTCTTACCACGTCGAGTCACTCTTGTTGTGTCACGTCGAATTAATTCGTATAATTGTATTGTGTATTCCTATATTTTCGCTCCGACTAGCGGAGAAGTTACTCTCGCGGGTATTAAGGCCATCACACGTACAAAAATTTTAGTCGTAATCGTAAGATCGCAAGCAAATCGACCAATTACAATCAAAATTACGATCTCGCGTTTTAAAACGCTCGATTATGATTGGTCGATTTGCTTACAGTCTTACGATTACGACTAAAATTTTTGTACGTGTGATTGCCTTTACACTCGGTAAGATACGAGAGCTCTTGTACATACACCATCAACAGATTTAAGTCATATTTGGTTACCGTGCGATAGTCGCCTCCCCAGTAGTGGAATTCTGTAATTCGTTATGCAGTCGTATCGTTCATAACGACAGTTGCACAGCTTTTTTACCATATAAAATATCTGCGCGACTGTCGTTATGGGCTGCGGTCCACTTGACGCTACAAACGCTTCGAAGCGTTTGAGCGACCAATCAGAACAAAGAATTTTACGAATTGACTAATCAAAGAATGTTTCGAAGCGTTTGTA
>NW_017257830.1:337-67988 GCF_001594055.1 Mycetomoellerius zeteki | reverse complement strand
CCGCAGCCATGAGCACATAACGATTGCATAACGAGTTACAAAATTCCACTACAGGGGAGCGACCGTAGAGTCGGTATCTGGTGAGATTTGGTACGATTGTCGAACCGACGTTAATAAGGTTGTCGATTCCTCCCGCGAATGTTGGGTCTCTAAAATCTGGCCTCTAGAGCGAGGTTTCGAACATTATTTGTAATCCGATTTCTAGAATACACTTGTTTATTTACTTTATTATTAATTTGTGTGTCATTATTATAGCCTATCTCTCTCGTTCTCCGCTAATCTTCCTACCTGTATCGACCCACCCCTGTGGCCGTCGCGACTTATAGTTGTGCGTAATTGATTTAGAGCAAGTCAAAAGTTAACGAAAGAGGGGCACGCTCTCTCGTGCCTGGCGCCCAACTTAAAGGCCATCACACGTACAAAAATTTTACTGAGTTATGACGTCACAAGTGAGAATTATCTGAGAATCGGTGTAAATGGAAGCAACTATATATTATTTTATGAAAAGTACCAGACAAATATATTCGTGTGGAACGCAAACGTGAAAGTATAGGAGCAAGGAAAGAAATGATAAGGAAACAGAAAATAGACGAGAACTTACTCGTTATATTTTTCAATAAAAAATTTATTCATAATTAGATCGAATTAAAGATTATATGTTATAATACATGCAAAGAAACCACGAATTTTTTCTCTTAATTAATATCTTTCCTTGACATATTTATATCTGCAAATTACGTTTTCTTCACATTTCTTTTCATTTTTTCCTGTAATTATATATGAAAATTTTTATTCAGAGATTTTTCAATGTAGTGACATGTACCAATTAAACGTTAGATATAAAATTCTCAAAACTCAAGATATCCTGCTATAGAAACAATAAAGTGCTTATTTTTATTTAGATCATTGTTAACTATGGGGGTACATACAGGGTGCTCCGTAATTTTTGGCAAAGCGCTTTTGGGTAGATAGAGCGAATTAAACTGATTGTGAGTCGAGAAGTTCTCTACCAATTTTCGAAATGATTAACGAGATATTAATTTATGAAAATAGCCAAATTTGCTCGGCCTACCACCAAATGCAAGCGCGCGGCGAAATAAGACCGTCCAGAGAGATGCACGTTCTTCGTCGCTAAACACATTGTTTATGAACGACATTGGCATTAACATGCCTAGCGATGGCAAATGCGCACCTTTCTGGGTGATCTCATCTCGCCGCCCGCTTACCTTTGACGGTAGGCCGGGTAAATTTGGCTATTTTTATAAATTAATATCTCATTAACTATTTCGAAAAATTGCAACTTTTCAACTGTTTAGTCCGCTCTATCAACACAAAAGCGCTTTGCCAAAAATTGCGGGACACCCTGTATAAATATAAGTTTTTAACGACAATATGTTGGCACTGTCACTTTAGGACGTTTTTTGGATTCCATTTCCGAAAAGAATTCTTTAATATCTTCTTCACGTACAACTTTCTTGTTTTCAGCAAACTTCTGTAGATATTGCATAAGCCGTTCTTTCATATTGTTATATTCTGTAAACGATTATAAACAGCTTAAACGTTAGTGAAGTGGTACAATTTTTGAAAAATTTAATTCGAAAACATATTTCATAAAATATTTTTAATCTCATAGTTTTACCTTCAATCGCTGTTAACTTTTGTACATGCCCCATGCTGGCAAGAGCTTTCATGCCTTTTTCGTATTGAGATTCCTGCTTATTCATTTTTCCTGCTTCCTCATATGCTTGTACACTGTCTTTTGGATCAAGTAAAAATGCAATGTCTTTTGCATTATATAACTGCAATAATGATAAAAAATATAATAAAAGATTGTCATACAAGGATGCACAAGTCTTTTAACAAATGTAATGTCAGTAATAACGAAAGTATGTGAAAAAAGTCAATATTTCACCGATTTGCATTCGTCGCAAGTGCACAGTGCGGTTCTCCAACCCTCTATCCAAAAACAACTTCCTTTAGTATCTGCACAGCTAAATTTTGGCATTTGACATCCTTTGGGCAACTCACTGATGTTTATATCTTCATTTTTTTCAGATACATCCGATTTCACATCTGCTTTCTTTAGGACTACTCGCAGCAAAATTACATATTCATAAGCTTACAATTAAATACATTAACAATAATAATTTACAATTAAGTTTGTGTAGGTATCACAAGAGTCCAAGTAACCTGCATGTTTCGTTGCATATTTCCACAGAAAGTTGTGTTTCCTCATACAGCCTGCACATATCATTTCATCATAAGCATTATCTGCTGGTGCATTGTTGTCACATTCCAAATGCTAAAAAAATCCTTTTTAGTCCTTTAAAGTTTATCTTTATTAAATATAGACATATATACATAGAATAAATCTTAAGTAAATCTTTCAAAAATTAACCCAATCAACAACATTTTACTTTTTGTGTTTATTTCTTTTCTTTATCTTTTATCTCTTGAATACTCACGTTGACTTTTTTAAAATTCAATTATATATATATATATATATACACACACACGGGGTGTCCCGAAATTTTTTACCAAGCGCTCTTATGTAAATAGAGCGGACTAAATTGAGTCAAAAAGTCCTGTACCATTGCAATTTTCGCAATAGTTAACAAGATATTAATTACTAAAAATTGCCGAATATATTGGTCTTCAATAATTTTTTTCTCAAATACTATCAACTTTACAGAAAAACAGCGAGACAAAAATTGTTTATTTTCTTCTCATAAAAGTTCTGAGAAGTTTTTCAGAATTTTTTAATGCCGATTTTCTTGTGCCAGTAAAAATAAAAAAATGCAGTACTAAAAAGATGATAAACAATAACTTTGTCAAAAAAAATTTTAGAAAAATGTTCAAAAAAGGGATTTGTTTGGAAATCAATGAGCTTAAAGACTCGCACACTTTTGTGCCAGGTAGCCAATTCCCTGGAGCCATGCAATAGTTTGAATAAGATTTTTTTTTCCTATCTTTCTATGTCCATCTCTAACATCTGCCATTTTGTAATACATTTTGTAATTCAAATTTAATCCGCACGATTATCAAGGAGAACGTTTAAGCTTTAATTTGAGACGTGGTTCATCTTGATACGATTTTTTACTGATTGTGAGTTATTGCTATTTAAAGATATTAAAAATATTTGCTAAAATTTAGTGGCCCACTTTTTTTGCATGTGAGTGTACGTATATATACATATATATATAAATTTTTTAAACAATGAATACAAAGTCCAAAAAATGTTAATATAAGTTATGTAGGGATTTTGTAATTTACCTTCAAATGATACCAATCCTCACATATAATACATTGTAGCATGTCATCTTCATCACCTTCTGGATCAGGATATGGTCTTGCGCAGGTGCAATAAATACCATCAAAATTCTGATTGTATTTATTTTCAGTATTGATAGCAGATTTTAGCTAGAAAGCACAATAAGCATTGGTCAATCAACGCAATATAATTTTATATAAAACGTATAAAGATATGTAAGTAAAAGATCCATTACTTTCTCTAAATTACATTGTTTGCCATCAAACTTAGTATTTCCACAGTCGCATCTGAAGTGTCGCTTTGTATACAGTTCTACGAGTTCATGGCCTTCATGACAGTGAAAGCTACATGCCAAACAGACGGCAGCTCGAATTTTGTCCAAGCAGCATGTTTTGCATGCGTATAACGCCTGTCTTATATATCCCTATGAACAGTTGTTAAAAATAAACTAGTTAGTTAAACGAAGAATAAAACTGTAAAACGCAATACTGTCAGGCAAAAGATCAAAAGCATGGCTACCTTACTGTAAGTACAATTCTGATCGTCGGACGCGCCTAGAACGGCATATGCATCCTCTTCAAGCTGATTTTCTACCTGGAGAACATCGAGCATTGTGACAGAGCTGTCATCCTCCACAGATTCGGCTAACTGGTCGGACATATTTCCAATCTCGTTGCGACTCATGAAAAAATGCGACGAGAGGATCTACTGCAGAATCGTAGAGTGAGGAGATCGAAGTCGGGATCTTCGCGAGCGTCAAAGCAATCCGTTAAAAACGTGGAAGGTTAGAGCGAACTGCGAGCGTCGAACGGTTCACGGACTAAAGGCGACGCGTTCGATGTGACACATTTTATCGACCTTTTACTCAATTTTTTCGTTCGATGAAGTCCGATCCTCCTCGTAACGAAGGAATCGCACGCCTTCGACTTCTCATCCGCGCATCAAGATCTTAAACGTAAGTATATTAACATTCTTAACGCGGAATCAAGCCCATGGCACACATGATATAAATACAAAGATGTTGAGGGTATGGATGCTCGTTTCGTGTAAGACCACTGCGCATTCCTACTATGGTGGAAGGAAAGAAGGTGGGTTCGTTTTCAAGACGAATTTACCCGTGACAGTACCGTTCTGCACATAACCCCGGATCTACAATAGAGTTCTAAGCCTTAAGCCATAAAAAATCGACGAATCATAGTCGATTATTCTCCTCGAATTCGACTGTAATTGGTCAAATTCTTACGGCTTAAGGCTTAAAACACCCATTGTGGATCCGGACTAATCAGATGCGGCCATTTTAAACATTTGCATCGCGGTAATTTTGAATGAAATGACACAAAGTGACATATCTGCATTATAAAATTAGTTTTAGAATTCATAAAGGAAATCTTTTTTTATTATAATTTTGTCATATCCTCTGAAATATAAAGCTAATCAATAATATTTATTTTCACAATAAAATTTCAGTGTAATTTTAATGAAATTTTCTCCACTACCATTACACACTATTCGAATTTACTTATTGCACTAGTAATATATTTTTATTCGGGGTATACAGATAACTAACGTAATATTTTTAATATTTTAATATTTTTAGCTATACAATAAAAATAATAATCATAGTTTATAGGTAATCATATTATTAAAATAAAGTTGATTTTGCTGATTACGAATATAATTCGTTAAAATTTTACTTAAAGCAGTTTCACTTATAATTATATATATACATATATATATATTTATACTCTTGCGTGCGCGTGCGTGTGTGCGCGTGCGTGCGTGTGTATCTAAATGGATATATATACTCATTACTTCTTTCAATATAAACAGAAAATTATTTTTAATTGCACACAACTGTTGAATTAATTTTGTCTCACACAAAATCCTATTTTCATGCACTGGAAATATAAATAATATCATATGTCGATTTTCAAATAGAGCGCTAAAATGTCGCCAGACAAAATGGCGGTCCCCTCCTCCCCTAAAATTTTTACCCCCGCGCCTGGGGGTCGATTATATATCTCGAAATAATTGAAAATTACAAAAGTGAGCAAATTCACTAGAATACTCATAATTTAATTGGTCAATCACTAGTGAATTTGCTCACTTTTGTAATTTTCACCTCATTTCAAGATACGTAATCGACCCCTGCAGGCTCCGTCCAGGCTGCGTTCGGAAACATCACCCGGGTGCCCCTATGTACCATTTTATCTTTATTTAATATTGAATGAATAACAAAGATGAAATGACAAGCGAGGGCACTCGGGTGATATTTTCGAACGCAGCCCAGATATTCATACGTCCATGTTTAATACGGATCATGCGTTTCTCTTTATATGTTCTGTGTAGTCCGTGCGCGATTAACGACACGACTAAACTTTACGTCCGCTTATAACTAAATTTGGCATAAAAACGAAATAATCTGAATTTTTGAAAGTTTTAAAAAGTAACCGAAGGAAAGAATCGAAGTCCTTGGGTGTACGGGCGATTTCGACGATAATAGGAAAAAGCCCGGCATGGCCTCTCCCTCAGGTTTCTCTCTGACAATGTTGTGTGCTGTGCTATAGTTGACTGTAGTTCTGTATGTTCTCTGTGTAGGTTTTGTAATACATAGTAAATACGCGGCGTAATTTGCTACTACTGTTTCTATTATAAGTATCTATTGTTTATTTATGCAATGATCGGTGTGTAGAATGAAGAAATTATGAAGCTTCAAATCTGAAATCAGATCTCGTTATTTTCGTTAAAATTGATCAAGAACGAAACGGAAATTATTTAAAAAAGTGGAAAAAGTGACAGCTGCTGCGTCGATCTTTAGAGCAAAAGAAAAAGGAAGAAAATAATTTATGAACAAGAGAGAAATCTTTTTCGTGATTTGAGAATTTCGACGAAATTGTAAGATATATACATCGATAAATAAGCGATGCTAATTTCGAGTTCGAGTTCTGTAATCTATTCATTTTCTATATTCTTCTACTGTCACTTTTTGCTTCCCAAGGAGAACAAAAAAATCAAAATAATATCAATTTGTCATCATACTTATTGACCGAATTTGTCATTTTTTGGTTATGATAAAAATCTCGATCTCAGATGATCTAAGAATGATTTTATATATAAATCATCAGATCAAGATTTTTATTATGACAAAAAAATGACACAAATTCGTCAATATGACGTCAAATTGACATTATTTTGATTTTCTTGTTCTCCTTAGGTTATTTTGTGTGATATATATTTCTTTCATATAGATATATATATTTAATTTGTTTAATATTGCAAATATAAAAGTTTAGACAGGTGCAATTAAAAGAAGTCATTTTTTTTTAGAATTACCGCAAGTTGAACAATTTATATTTCTTGCACTTATTACTTTTATTACACTGATCTCATCATATTACATTAAATTTATTTCAAACTTTATCTGGATTTTCATCGTGATTCTATTACCATTGTAATTAAGTTTTAACTCTAATTGATACTTTTAAATTATTTTATTGACTGTTAATGTGTTTTCCCAGATAGCAAAATGTTAGCAGGATGTCGACAGACTGGTAGCAGATTTGATCAGAAGATGTTAGCAGACTGACCACAACTGATGTCGTATTCTGCTCATGTTCTGCCAATAGAACCTGTTAACATTTTATGCAAACAAACTGGCAGCAGAAATCAAATAGAACCTGCTAACAGAATTTGATAGCAGATTGTGAGCAGAAACTGAGCAAAGTCTGCTGATATAACTTAACAACAGATTGACAGCAGAAAGATCTATCATTTTTATTTAAATTGATCTGTTGTGGGATTCTCTAAACGTTTTATCGACAATTGTCGCTATTGTTAATTAACGACAGCTAATGACAGCTGCACTTTCTTATATAAGAATTATTTTGTCATTGTCTGCCGCTAGTTAACGATAGCGATAATCTTTGATAAGTTTAGAGAATCCCTCTATAAGAAATTTTACATACATATATATATAAACGGTCATGTATAATTATACATAATTATATATTTATATGTACTAGTGTGAAAATTAGAAACAATCAATACAGTTTTATTGCTAAAATATTATTGATTAGCTTCACATTTCAAAATACATATGAGAAAGTTATAAAATAGTCAAAAAAATATTCGGAGATTCAGAAAGCAAACTCCGAAAGAGTTTGGGAATCTCTAGGAGATTTGCCTATTCGATTTACATACGCCAATTCTTATAGGATTCCTGGACTCCTATTCTCGAAAAGTATCGCATACGAAAAACTAGGGAAATACTATAGTATGCGTTACATATACTATAGCATTTCCCTAGTTTTTCGTATGTGATACTTTTCAAGAATAGAGATCCTAGATGTTTTCTTCTTACAAGAAGCAAGTCCATCTCATGGCGAGGCCGTATATGAAAATGGCAGATCTTGCTCGGTTTTTGCTGCCAATCTACCGTCAGGTTATGTCAGCAGGTTCTGTTCAATTTCTGCTTGCAATCTGCTGTCAGGTTATGCAGCAGACTCTGTTCGATTTCTATCATCAATTTGCTGGCGTAGCATGTCAGCAGGCTTCGTCATATTTTTGACAGCAGTTTGCTACAGATTCTGTATGCAATCTGTTGCCTTTCTGACATCAGAAATTTGTAACAGACCTTGCTCAAGATCAGTCTCTTCAAATTTGGCTGTCTGGGTTAGTTTTATTTGGACACACGATTCAAGTATTCCGTCAAATACTGAAGACGTTTGTAGTTTAAATTTATCAAATCTCTTTTTATTTATAAGAAACTAAGTTTTTTGACTTAATTTGTCCAAAAATTAAAGTAGAATTACGGAATTTTTAAATGTTTCTTGGGGACTTTAGTTTCATGATGACTCTCAAATAGATATTCATTTAAACAATATGATGTTACTGTAAAAGAAATATTTATTAATCTTTTTCATTGTACTGAAGACAATCCAAAACAGAGTCGAAAGTCTAATTTATTTGTACTTAAATTGTTAATGTTTTACGCATGGATATCTTGTATTAGTTTACATTGGCTAATTTTGAGTTTTTGACATATATTTCTCTCTTAAAGTTTCTTTGATTTATTTTTCTATACTTTTATTTTTTTCTGTAAGATCTTGATCTGTATACCGCTTATTTTATAAGACGCTGCTGAAGGCAATCGATTTGTAGGCGAATGGGATCCTCCCGATTTGTTCTTCTCAGTACATTTGTTCGCATTTTCTGTATTGAGATTAAATAGATATATTCCCTTTTTAGGATAGAGAAAAGCTAGTTGAAAACTGTAGAATATCTATTATGTGTTACGAAGACGTACATCCGACTTAATTCAATTTTAATTTATGGTCTAAGCACAAGAATTGAATCTCCTTTTGCGAAATCACGTGTCCTAAGAAATCTATTTTTTTCACGCAAAACACGCACTTGGATTTATTGAATGTTATATCTCCTTTTTCTAGTTTTTTAGAAATAACCTCTAGTAATTCTAAATGCTTTTCTTTTGTATCCGTATGTATTAACATGTCCATATGGATTGTAACATTTTTTAAATCGTAAAATAATTCCGAAAATCTTTGACAGAAATAATCCGGAGCACAGTTTATACCAAATGGTAAACGCGCGAAACATAAAATGTCCGAACGGTGTAATAAACGTGGTTAGTTTCCTACTTTCTTCGTCAAGCTTTATTTGAACACGAATTCTGCATCTAGCTTTGAAAAGTATTTTTTCCCTTTTAGTTTAGGTAAAATCACGTCTACCTTTGGTATTGAAAAATTTGAGCGTTTTACCCTATTATTTAACTTTGTTAAATTAGAAGCCTATACTGGTCGAAGCTGGATCTTTAATGCTTTTAAATAATTGTGTGTGAATTTATATACTAAATATGTAGTTATTTGAACTGCGTACCAAAATGACTTTTTGGAACTTATAAACGCAATCAAACTACTATAGTAATATCACAAATTAAATTGATAAACAATTTAATAATTTGATTTGATACATTTTTCATAAATCGCAGTACTTGATCGATTCAAATAAATGCCAAACACAGAGTAGTGGATCTATCTCACTGAAAGTGTATGATCCTCCAAGAGTTGCCAGATACTAAAAATAATCTCGATACGTACCGGTGTCATATTTTAGACTTTGCACGGACTTTTCAAACCGCCCTCATATACATGTATATGCATGTACATATATAGTATATATAGTGATTCAGATTGAATTATTTGAGCAGTAAAAGATCTAGCTTTGACCGTTATGGCCTCTTTCAATTCTTATTGTTGAGTTTTCAAATGTATGGTCCATATGATTCTTATTGTTTCTCTTATTATTTATTATATTTTTACATTTATTTTAATTCTAGATACACAAGGAGGAATGTCTCGCAATGGACCTGGTCTTTACGAGTTTCTTATGGAAGCTGAGTTACAACAGTATTATCCCGGTATTCGAGGTATTATTTGTTTTCATTTATTTTATATCATTGATTATATATCGTTAACTAGTTTAAAAAGGAATATAGGTAATTATATATATATGCAGATATATGGACTATCTTCCGATGATCTTGACACATGTGGTCAAGGTCATGACCCTGAATGACCTTGAACAAATTTTAACTGTCGCTCGCCATTTGTTAAAAAGTTATCAACAAAAAATCTCATAAATGTTACATAATTTTTTGACACCCCATGTACTGTATAGGCTATAGGGGGAGGAGATGAGGTGGAATCCGCTTCGCGTGAAAGTCGTACGCCCCCAAGCAGGGGGAGGAAGTGGGATGAAAGTCACTTCGCGTAGAAGTCGTGCGCCCCGAAACAGGGTGAGGTGGGGTTCAAGTCGCTTCACGTGGAAAGCCATTACGTAAGCATTGTAAGCAAGGGTATAAAACAGTCTTTCATATTATATTTATAGCAGAAATAAGAAAACGTTATTTTTTCAAACTTTTTTTGTTAATAACTTTTTAATGAATAACGAGCGACGGCTAATATCTGTCGAAAGCCACTCAGAGTGATGACCTTTACAACATACGTCAAGATCAAGGACATCGGAAGATAGTCTGTATATCTGTATAATTAATGGAATATGTATACTTAGAAGAGACTCTTAATGTTTAAAATAACAATAACAAAGACATTCAAAACTAATAAGAGTCAGCAGAAGGGGTATGCAAATTGTTAAATCAGAAAATTCACTTCACTCTATTTGATATACAGGTGTCTTCTTTATTCAGAATTCTTGAACGTTTCAATTCGCTCGAACGCTTTAATTCTCTGTCAAAAATTATTACTCCTCGAAAAAACTAATGTATCAAATGAAAAATTAAAACCCAGATGTTCCAGTCTTAACTAATCAAGTTAAATTCTGTTAAATTAAAAAGTAAAACTCAAGTGGTATTATCTTTGTTATTTACTTAACTCTAATGATACATATCATTCGTATAAAAGATTTGATATCAATAAAATTGGCGCCAAGTTAAATTCCACTTAATTTTATGTATCATTCGTAAAAAAGATTTGATATCAACAATTAGCGCCAAATTAAATTCCATACCAAATTAAGTAAATAATATTAACTTTAATGATATGTATCATCGTATAAAAGATTTGATATCAACTGGCGCCAAGTTAAATCTCATACCAAATACCACACGTACTCTTTTAAACGAAATATTTGGTGATAAATGAATAGGTCGAGGAGGAGATCCTGTGCAATGGCTTCCTCGTTCACCTGACCTTACATCTTTGGACTATTTTTTATGGGGCTATGTCAAAGAAAAAGTCATTTGAATCACCTACGACAAAAGAAGATTTAAAACGAAGAATACGTGAAGCTTGCGCTAGTGTGATCCCAGAAATGTTGTTTAGAGTTAGACAAAATTTTATAGAAAGAATTAATAAGTTTTTTAAAGTAAATGGTCGACAGATCGAACATTTAATACAATAAAAAAGAACAGAAAGAAGAAAAACAATAGTCTTTTATTTAATTTATGCTTTTATCATTAGTTTAAAAGTACTCTATCTTAAAATTTAAATGTTTATAACTTTTGATAGAAGCATTTTCGAAAGAAATATTTCAGACAAAGTTTACTTGTTTTTTAATATAGGATAATAGGCAGGATACACAGCAAAAAGCCGTTCTGAGTACCTATCATGGAAAAACTTGGAATGGATTCCGATCGGAATTATTCAATTATTCCCTAGATTTCTATTATATTTTCTAGGGAAAACGGAATAATTCCGATCGGAATTCATTCCGACATGTTCCATAATAAGTACCCTGCTAAGGGCCATTGTCACCAAGCTTCGATTAACATAGTCGGCCTAGTAACTTTGCAGGCTTCCAACTTAAGCTGTAGGCCCGGTTGCACCAACGTTACTTTGACTTTAAGCGGGACTTAAAACTCTCTCTGTTCTGTTTTAAAACTGAAAAGAGACAGAGACAAAGAGAGTTTTAAGTCTCGCTTAAAATTAAAGTAACGTTGGTGCAACCGGGCCTAAGACGTGCCGACTTTTGTATGCCGCGGATAAAGTCACTAGATCTATAAAGTAGCGCAATTGATTTCAGAAATGTTGCGTCAAAATGACCGAAGTGCTCATAGTACACGATTCCAAGCATGGTGGTTGATGGTTCATCTTTTAAACTATACTTACATGTCCCTTTGTGCACTTTCATGCACTAAATAAACTTCTACAACAAATAAACTTGTATTGAACCAAAGAACACATAAATTAAGCATTCGTACATATTCTTTTGGTCATAAATAAACTAATTACAATTCAAAAACATTGATTTACATACTTGACGGCTTCATTTTTCCAAATAAAGTACATATATATAATACAAATGCATAAATTCGAAATAGCCATGTTTTGCGTCAAAATAGATGCGAGTTTGCGGTATTTTAGAAATCTAGTGATTTCAGCTGCGGATTTTTACCAGTGTCGTGGCCTCGGCATCGTTTTGCCCAGTTCGCGGATTCTCGTCGATGTGTTCATACGAGACATCTCGCGAGGGGCAGCCAGGGCCTCCAATCTCCCCTCTTGTTTCGGCGTTACCACCGTTAGTGGCACTGCCGCTATACATATGACATCCGGAAATACGAAACTAATATTCAATATGGCCGCTATATATATAGGTTGTCGTGGCATATTTTAATAATTTATTTGAAATTGTTAGATATAAATTTGATGTTAACGTAATAAATAAATTTTAAGATAATATTATAAATACAATGTGGCGGAAAATTTTACAAAATTCTTAATATATCAGTGTATATCATTACATTTTGTCGTACATCTTTACGTATTATAGTTTTTGAAATCGCTGCGGATTTTAAATTTGATGTTTTATAATTACTTCAAATAACATTTTATAAATACAATCAAACATTTTACAATAAAATATATCGTATTTAGAATTTTAAAGAAAAATGTATAATTTATACTGTAAAAGATTTATTTATTTTATATAAAAATTTTATTTCAAATGTTTAAAAAAAGTTTATAAAAATGTGAATTTGTTGTATTGGATTTTTAAAAGTAAATTTTAGTAATTTTAATTTTAATTTAACTAGACGCTTCGCGCACGTTACTGAGGTTTTAATATATATACAATTTTATTATATAGGATTCACTTATTTCTCAAACCCCTGCGTACCCGTAAACGGCTATTAAAAAATTCATTTGTTTTATAAAATGCTTGAAAGTTTTATGTTAAAGTCATTATTTTGAATTTGCAAATTTTGAAACTTTGTCTAGAAAATCGAAATTTTTAGTTTTAAATACCCATAAATAATTATATTTTCGAACAATTTTTAATAGTATTTTTAAAAGAAGACGATAAATTTCATGACATTTGTAGATATTGTAGATGCTCAGAGCCTTCTCAATCCATGACATAATAGAGACTTAAGGGATTAAAGGAAACATTATTCTTCAAAAAATAAAGTATTAAGTAATTTATATACAGTTTTATTTATAATTTTGCACACCAATTCAAATATTTATGTATTTATAACTATTTATTTGAATCTCTATTAAGATATATTTAATAACAAAGACATTTTTAATTAGGGGACTTGAAGGTGCAAACAACAGCGCAATTGAAATATGTGACAGAAGAAGATTTGAGTGCGATAGGAATGAGCAAGCCGGAGATGCGTCGTTTAAAGAAATACTTTCAGAAGCTTTTTCCTCAAAATTATTTATCCAAATTTAAAAAAATGCTACTACCAAAACGCGAAGAGCAGCCTTCTGGTGTTCTAGGCATGTTACCAGAAGAAAGACATAACAAGCCATCAGTAATACGTGTTCCCAATAAACACATGATTCCGGCTGATGCGATTATTGTGAATAAAGAACTTGGGACCGGTGAATTTGGGGTCGTGCAACAAGGAGTATGGACTAATGATGGAGAAAGGATACAAGTTGCCATTAAATGTCTGTCACGCGAAAGGATGCAGAACAATCCCATAGAATTTTTGAAAGAGGCCGCGATAATGCACGCAATTGATCATGAGCATATTGTGAGACTATATGGCGTCGTGCTCGATACGAACTCGCTGATGCTCGTTACAGAATTGGCTCCATTGCGTTCATTACTGGAATGCCTTAAGGAACCCAGTCTACGTGCAAGTTTTCCTGTCTTATCGCTGTGTGATTTCGCTATGCAAATCGCTGACGGAATGCAATATCTGGAAGCGAAAAGATTGATACATCGTGATCTTGCTGCCAGAAATATCCTTGTATTTTCCAAGAACAAGGTCAAAATATCGGATTTCGGATTATCACGTGCTTTAGGGGTGGGTAAAGATTATTATCAAACAAATTTCAATGTTAATTTGAAGCTGCCTATTGCATGGTGCGCACCTGAATGCATATCATATTTGAAGTTTACGTCAGCGAGCGACGTTTGGGCATATGGAGTAACGTTATATGAGATGTTTAGTTACGGATTTCAGCCTTGGGCAGCGCTGACCGGCCATCAAATTCTTGAAGCAATAGACGAACCTAATTTTCAGAGACTAGAACAACCTGAGTGCTGTCCAAAAGACTATTTTACTTTGATGCAACAATGTTGGCAACACGAACCCTCAAAGAGGCCCAAATTCTCCGAATTGATTAATGTACTACCCGATCTGAAACCTGAGCAAGTGCAGGCAGTCCAAGATAGCACCGAGTCAGGTCAGCTCGTTTATAGACAGAGCGATATAATCACAGTTCTGGACAAAGGTAGCAGCAATACTTTGTGGAAGGGCGTTCTAAATAATGGCAAAACGGGATTCTTCAATCCGGCTCACACAATCGCATATCTTGGGTCCAATCTGCCTAGTAATAAACCCGGCGAATTTACACGGGGAGATGGTAGAAATGCTTTCTCCTCGCAACGTAGAAAAATTCGAACGGACATGATATCCTCACCACAAGGCGATCTCAAACATACTGGTCACGTAGGTTTAGATGGAGCATATTTTGGTGACATTAGCTTTCTTGGAAAGTATCCGCATTTGCCTCGTCAAGTTGTGACGCCGTACAAACCGCAGGAGGATGCAACCGATAATTTTAGTCAAATTTCAACTCAGAATGCAAGAAGCATAGACATGAATAGGGAATCGACAAGAGAAAGTAGAAGCATACAACAAGAAACTGGAAGTAAACATGGTATATTTATCTTTTATTACAATAACCTTTTTATAAAGCAGAATTATTTTATAAAATAAAATTAAGTAATTATTTACAATAGAGCCTTTTCCGAATTGTAATGTTTTTTTGCAATCTTGATAAAAATTGAAACAACCTAATTTTTTTATGCGGACCTAACTCGTCGGTAATTTCGGTTCGGGAAGCAAAAAGAGGTTCAGATTGGAGAGGAGATGCAATTCGAAAAACTCGGATTTAATTAGATACAATAAAGTCATCTTTATTTGGAGAAAAGAATGTGTACAATTAAGCGCGGTATGCATGTGCGCTCGCGTACTGAAAAATGACAATGGAATCGACATCGAATCGGTATCTTCGACGTTGAAATTAAGATTGAAATCATCAAATTGAATTATCAAATTGAACTAATAATTCCATAAGTAATCATTAGGATTCGCTTTATAATAGTGGAGATATTAAGGGAGGCCACAATATATACATTGGCCATAATACCACCTCTATTGATCGCATATATAAGGTGTCCCGGAAAGACCGTAACAACGCTTAAAAGTAGATTCCTGAGGTCATTTTAAGATGAAAATTCGAATACAAAAATGTCGAGGCTATAACAGTTTTTAAATTATAGGCATTTAAAGTTAGCGAGTCACCTAAAGTTCGCGCGTTTGTATTTGCATTTGGTATTTTACGTTGTACCACGTCTGTGTTCCAAAATTTACTGCTTGTACTGAAAATCTGTAGTTTACATCAATGTAGGTTTTCAATACTGCCAATATATTTTGGAACACAGCCCACATCTTCGCACGAATTTCAGATGATAACTGATCGATTCGTTAACTAAATGCTTATGGTTTAAAAACTGTTATAATCTCAAAATTTTGGTATTAAAATTTTCATCTCAAAATGATCTCAATAATTTACCCTTAATCGTTGTTACGGTCTTTACTGAATATTCTGTACGTACAGATTTATTTATAAAAGTAATACATTTATGATTAATTTTATTAAATAGTAATAAGATTGAAAGACCGCTAATGTTAAACATAATAATTTTAAATTAAGAAGCGCTATAACGGTCAGAACGTTAAGATGTTGAACTATTGTAAATTCATTTAAATGAATTAATTTTCTCGGTAGTCTAAAGGCTTAGGACGCTCGCACGGAATGCAAGAGATCCGGGTTCGACTCCTGGCCGAGGCATTATTTTTCGCAATAAGTTTTATTACAGTTTTTAAGTTGGGGAATTTGGGGGGATTATTAATTTCAGATTTGATTGCGTTGAAAGTCCGACAACCATATCGGCACGCAATTATCATTTCTGAAAATTAATTCATTTAAATGAATTTACAATAGTTCAACATCTTAACGTTCTGACCGTTATGGCGCTTCTTAATTTAAAATTATTATGTTTATTAAATAGATATAATTTATATAAATAAGAAAATGATTTAAAAATATAGAACAAAACATTGATCAAATATTAGTTATATTTAATTTTGGTAATCAATTTTGTACTACTTTGAGAATATAATATTATATTATATGTTTATTTAGAGAGCCTATGGTCTGATATGAATTCGGAGATATGCCATGCTACAGGCAACAACGCAAACAAGCAAGCTATGACATCCAATATAGGTAGTAATACTGATACTCTTGGAGCTGACCATGAATACCACGAAATCAGTGATGAAGAAAACCAAGATAGTCCGTTAAAATTTGATAAGACATTAAATTTTGATTTTGGTCCAAGTCTTTTGGCAGAAATGGATCAAATGTTCAGATCATTAGGTAAAGGCAAGATTGAAAGATATCCTGTATTATATCGGATGTTTCTCAATGAAGGAAGTACTTTTTCAAACTTCTTTAAAGTTAATTAAACATGTTTCAGTCTCTAATTAAAGAGATCTTAAAATGAAGTCAATTATGAACATTAAACAATTACATAAATATATAAATATATAAATAAGGACTCTCAATCTTAAACAATAAAATAAAAATTTAGACAAGGCTAATGAGGGTCAAATGCTAAGAACGAAGATTTAGGAGATGCAGATAACTCAGGTTAGGTTAAAATTGATTAGAATTTTAAATTCTAATCGTCACGACGAATTGACACGATTCTATAATCTGAGGAACGACATGTATTAATTTATATTTTAACTTTTAAAATTGTGAATCAATGTTTCTGAACTTCGTTTTTTGTTTCCCATTGAGCGTATTGATTACCGCATTTCTGTCAATCTGCAAGTGACTTGCTCTCAATGGAGGATTTTATATTTCTGCTTTTCGCTGAGGATGACTCCAAAGTGAGCCGAAACGTTCGACACTATAAATGAAGATAACCATTAACACTTGAGTATTATCTGCATCTTTTAAATCTTCGCTCTTACATCAGCGTTTGATTCTCATTAGCCTTGTCTGAATTTCTATTTTATTGATTACGAACATTATTTTTATTTTATGATATCTTTGAATTGGCTTTTCAGGAATGTAAAATTTTGGTTTTCACGATTAAAGGATGCATAAAAATAAAAGAGAAGGTATTCAATTTTACATAAAAAACGAAAAAAATTAAAAATATTACTCTTTTTTTTTATGTAAAGCTGTCACTTTACAATATTTGCCAAATGCAAGAAGTTTACAGTTTATATATAATTATATAAAATAAAATAATCGCTCTCTTGAAATAATAAATAGGTTTGTTTTCTGCACGAGGATTGCACTAGAACTGAACTAGTGCAATCCAGAACTGGCGTACAGGCAAGGAATAAAAAAAACATTCTGTGCAAGATAAAAATGACATCCCAAATCAGTGGTGCCAGATTCTGGATTGCGCTGCCACTTGGTAACGCGTAGTGAGGGAAGAGTGGGGATAATTGCCGATAGCTGTAGCTATAGCTACAGCTATATATATACGCGCGCGCGCGCGCGCGCGTGTGTGTGTGTGTGTGTGTACAATCCCAAATAATGCAAATAATATCAAAATAACGTTTTATTAATCAGAGGAAAACATAAGAACCAAATTGGCGCGTTTGGCGGTTCTAGGAGGGTATCCAATTCCAGCGGTTCTAGTGTCAAGTGAATTCGTGCACTGAGTTCTGTTGTATTGGAACAAAAAGCAGCATTGCTGACGCTATTTTGGGAACAGAAAACGCTTTAGTGTACACTTTTTGAACTAGTGCAACCAGTGCAGGAACAGAAAACAAACCTAATATGTACGAATAATACGTGTAATTGAGTTAAGATTAAAAATCTAGAAGAAAGATTAACTCTAACAACATTTTACAAGTATAAAATTTAGAGAGATGAATTATAAAAATGAGCAGCATTACGTGTAGCCAGAGATTTTGCAGGAGATGATGCTACAATACGCGTGCGCGCGCTAGATAAGAACAGATGTACGCGTGTGAATAAAACGAAAACGATAACATTATTCAAAGAATTCAAGAGAGCGGTATAAACAATGGATTTTCAGTGACATATTAACGCCGATATTCTCAAAAGCAATTTTCATATCATCTACTAATGTACAGTAGTTTTCAGCTCGATGTTTCCCCGAAAAAATTCGAAATTACGGCTTTCACACAATTTTGTACAATAAGTTATTTGGGTGTACACATTCATCGAAAGCGTTATCGTTCAATAGTTTCGGATATCTGGTCCGTTAAATACTTCTAGAAACAATTAAAACATGTAACATATAAAAACGGATTAGAGAGATTAAAACCAGAGTGAATAGTTATTTTGCAAAAAAATAGTATAGCTTTTATTTTGGCTGCACTTATAATGCCGAAACTTCTAGCATAAATCAAATTTTTCCTTACGACGATTTTTTATTTTTGTTGGTCAATTGCCGAATAAATTAAGAAACATTCATTTATTTAATTTGCTCTCGATAAAAAATCATTTCGAAAAGAATTGTATTCGTATCTCTGTGCTTGATTATATATTTGTGATCATATTATTTAGCCTCAGAACTTAAAAAATTGTTATATTGCATATCCAATTCCTTAAACTGCGCGTTGAATTTATTCAGTCTTAAAACGCAATTCTAACAGAACTATCGTAGTAATATCACAAATTAAATTGACAAGCAACTTAACTATATTGATGTTCATAAGACATTTTAGATTGATTTTAATATTCTGGTGCTAATAAGCATCCTAAAATCTGTAATTAGTTTTACCATATTGTGAAAAATATTACCTCGACCAGGGATTGCATCTGGATCTCTTACATTCCGTGCGAGCGTCCTAAGTTTTCAGATCACCGAGGCGTTAACAGTATTCTTCGCGATAACTTATACATATGGAAGTACGCATTTTTCGCAATAAAATTAATTTGAGATTTTAGGATGCTTATAAGCATCAGAACATTAAGATCAATCTAAAATGCCTTATGAGCATCAATATAATTGCTTGTCAATTTAATTTATGATATTACTACTCTAATTCTGTTAGAATTGTTCCAAGACTGAAAATAAATTCGGCATGTAGTTTGAGGGATTGGATATGTAGTATACAAATTCACACATAATTATTTCAACACTGAAAATCCAGCTTGAGAGACACACCGTTTACGACCTTTATTTCCGATTCATTGTGTAATCATTACGGTCTTATAAGATATTTTGTATTGTTAAAAAATTGTGCTACTTGTTCTCCTCAAAATTCACAATTTTAAATCAACGCCCCATTCTTATAAGACTTAATTTTGCCAAATTCCTTGGGAAAATAATAAAGGGCCGTGTTCCGAACTAACCAAACCCTTGTAATCTTCAGAAAATTTACAAAAATTGAAATCAAGCCCACAGTGTATTGTAAAAAATTGAATTAAGAGGATGATGTGACGGGAATTACTACGAATTACAATTATTAAAAATTTTCAAACTGATTTACAAACTTCTTGTTACAGAATTAAAAATACACACACGAAGAGATGTGATGAAGTCGATTTTAAGTATAAGAAAATTGAAAATAAATTAAAATTTTATTTTTGGCTCATATAGCTGACATAAGATTAATGTTTGCTTGATATAAGAGTTTCATAGTTCGTGACAAAATAATGAATTAATTCTAAGCAGAACAGTAAGACTCGTGATTTATTCTCATAAGACTTGTAAGAATTTATAACTGATGTTGTAATTTTATGCGTATGTACCGTAAGACGTACGATCATTCGTAAATATCCACATTATCCATGATGTCTCGTAAATCTTACGGCTAGCAATAAACTATCTGTAAAAATATTGCATAAAGTCATAAGCACTTGTAAATCTTTACGAGTCTTACGAAAATATGTTACAAGCGTTACGATTATTCTGTTTAGAATGGACCCGTAACACTACATCGCACTTTAAATTATTTGAATGAATAATATACTAAGTTTTGTGGAACTAAGATTGAAAATCTAGAAAAATATCTTTCATCATCATACAGCTCTTCCTCTTGTCCACTGAACATAAGCCTCTTATTCCACTTTTCACGATCTTATGCATCCTGAATTCAGTTAATAGAGATTCTTTTTATATCATTGGACCATCGGGTCGGAAGTCTTCCTCTACTTCTGATTGCCTCTTGTCGTGGTCGCCATTCCAATAATCGCTTAGTCCATCTATTATCCGCCATTTTCGCCACATGACCGACCCAATTCCATTGAGCATGGACTATTTTTTCAACTGCGTCTATTACCGCTGTTTTTCGCCGTATTTCCTTGTTTGGAACATGGTCTCTCAGCGTTAGTACCAGCATAGATCTTTCCATCATTCGCTGGGCGACTTGTATCTTATTGACAGATTTTTGTGTCAAGGTCAATGTTTCCGAGCCATACATCAGCACCGGGAGAACACATTGGTCAAACATTTAGCGTTTGAGACATATTGGGATATCTGCTTTAAACACGTGTCTTAATTTCCAAAGCCCATCCTCCTAAAGTAAAAAATTATTGAAAACCAATTTTCGACAATTTTTAGTAATTAATATCTTGTTAACTATTGCGAAAATTGTAAAATGGTAGAGGATTTTTCTTCTCAGTTTAGTTCATTCTGTTCCTATGCGAAAGATTTTTCATTACTTTCTAAACACCCTGTATACTTGCAGACTACAGATTTTTTTCAAACATTTATATACTTTCTTTACATCAATTGATTCACATCATTATTTTGTGCAGGGTATTTTCATTTAATGATCCAATTCGATAAAAATTCAATTTCTATATTTGTGTGGGTTAAGAGTTAATTATTCACATACAGCCAAGATTACGGTCCACTTGATGTTGAAAATGTTTTGAACCATTCTTTGATCGGTCAATTAGTAAAATTCTTTCTTTTAATTGGTCAATCAAATGCTTCCAAATACATATTTGTAGTATTAAAATGGATCATATCCAAAGTTCAACAGATATGAACTTTTTTGTTATTTTTGTCTTGAATCTGCAGCACTTCCTAAGTTAAGGAACATTCGGTATACAGAATGCAGGAATATGTAAAGTAATTTATATATTATATTCATTTGAACTATTATCTTGAATAATAATTTTAGTAAAAAAAAATGCATTTCATGGATTTTTATGGACTTTTAAGGTAATGAACAAAGAATAACAAAACAAACAGCAACATTTTTAAAACAGATTTTATGAAACAGATTTTATATTTTCACTTTTGCTAACGGAATTCTTTTATTATAGATCTTTAGGTAGAATTAAAGAAAGATAAACAAGCAAACAAAAAATGTATCTTTCTTTGAGAGAAAAAGGATAATTATTCACTTCAGGGGAGACAGCTTCGATGACCTTGACATGTGTTGTCATAATATGTTGGTCATAACCTTGAATGGCATTCAACAGGTTTTAGCCGTCACTCGTTATTTGTTAAAAAGTTATGAATAAAAAAAATTTGAAAAAATAACGCTTTATTTCTGCTATATATTGAAAACTATACCCCTCCTTCTATACTCTTCCTTGCTTACATAATAGCTTTCCACGCGAAGAGAGTTTCACCCCACCTCTCCCCTGCCAAGAGGCGCACGACTTTCCACACGAAACGAGTCCCATTTCACCTCCTCCCCTGCCAATAAGCATACAACTTTTCATTTAGATAGATCTTGCTTCGCGTGGAAAGTCAAACACCCCTTGGCAGAGGGAGAGGTGGAGTGGAACTCGTTTCACGTGGAAAGCCGTATTCCCTTAATCGGTTTATCCCATACTTTTCCCTGCCTAGAGTTATCTTACTTTTCATGTAAAGCATGGATAGAATTACTAACTTTGACTGTTGATAACTTTTTAACGAATAACGAGCGACGGCTAAAACCTATTGAAGGGGTCACTCAGAGTAATAATCTTGACAACATGTATCAAGATCAAGATCATCGAAGCCTAATGATAAATGATTGGTTGAAAAGACGTTGAATCAACTTCTAAAACATTTGATGTAAGCTCCAAAAATTTTTTTCGAATTTTTTTCGAATTTTTTAATACCGTATTTTCTCATGTTGGTAAAAATAAGAAAATGCAGTACTAAAAAGTTGATAAAAAATTTTGAAAAAATTATCAGAACTTTATGAGAAGAAAATAAACAATTTTTGTCTCGCAGTTTTTCTGTAAAGTTGATAGTATTTGAGTAAAAAATTATTGAAGATCAATTTCGACAATTTTTAGCAATTAATATCTTGTTAACTATTGCGAAAATTGCAAAATGATAGAGGACTTTTCTTCTCAATCTTTTCTTTAGTCCATTTTGTCTCTGTGCGAAAGATTTATCGTTACTTTTGAAATACCCTGTATATATAATATATGTACAGGATGTCTCGTTTTAAGTGATATGGTCGATTATCTCGCGAATTGATGATTTTATTGAAAAATTTTTCGAACGAAAGTTGCATGGGTTGAAAAGGGACACATGATGGAAATGTGACCTTGAGTGACCTTGTCAAAATCAGGGTCATTAATGTTTTTTTAAATGGAAATCCCTATTTTTTATTACATATTCTTGTAGCTTATCTCGAGAACTTTCCAAAACACTATAATAAAATTACTTTTCGTTAAGTACTTTCAGAGTTATGGAACTTGGAAGTTACAATACCGCCGGCGTTATCCATGTACGCATGCGCGTGTGAGCGAGATTCTTACGCGCGCGCGTCTCCGCGATCTATCCACACTACTTGACATACGCTCATGGAATTGAGTCCAATTCTTCTCAATTGAACAATTCAACTTTCCTCTTTTTTTCGTATAGCTTTTTCTTTCAATTTTTTTACATTAGTGGGCTTTTTCAAAGCTTTTTTCAAAATGGCCGCTTACAGTTCAAATGAAATCGTTGATATTATTCTTGTGCTTGATGAAGCTGGACGAAATTATTGTAGAGCAGAAAGATTGTATCGTTGCCTTAGTTGGCCGGATCAGTCCCGGTCTTGCCTTAATCGGCCGGATCAGCGATCGGTTTTACCTTATATCTTAACAAGTACTTAACGAAAAATAACTTTATTATAGTGTTTTGGAAAGTTCTCGAGATAAGCTACAAGAATATGTAATAAAAAATAGAGGTTTCCATTCGAATACCGGAAACAATATTCAGACAAATTTCATATTATTCCTTGTGATATCAAGTTTTATGTCTTATTGTTTCAAAAAATTGTTAAGAAAAACTTTTTTATAGTGAATAAAAAGACCATTTTCGAATAAGCTTTAGATAGGAATCCTATGTTAAATGCTTCAACTTTGAAGTGGAATATCTCGATTTCTAATCCCGTTTCGGGTTAAGTTTTAAAGCACATGTTGAGGATACTAAAATAAGCTTTTTCTGTAAATTTTAAAAAAATTTAAAGAAAATGGATTTTTCGGAGAATGTCCTTAAACGTTCGTGAAACTTTTTCCTACGGCGCACTCATTATGAGCAGGACTACAAAATTCACAAGCGCTACGAGTGTCAAGAATCGAAACTTAATTCGAAACGCAAAATTGACGCATGTTTGAGGACTGGCTAGATTGAGTGGAGTCTTCTTAGGGTACTATTTCATTTGTCGTACGACAAATGTGTACAAGACAGAGAGATCCTTAGATCTCTCTATCTTGTAGCAAATCAACAGATTTGAAAAATTTGTCGTACAACAAAAACGTACAAATGAAATAGCGGCCTTAAGCTAATATTACATTTGTCGTACGACAAATTTTTCAAGCGTGTTGATTGGCTATGAGATAGAGAGATCCGAGGACCTCTGTTGTGTACACATTTGTCGTACGACAAAAAACGAACTCGTGTAATATTAGCCTTCCTTCCTGGGAGCTAGCATGTTAAACTTGCAAGCGCCACGCCAGCAACGTCACGTTTTGTCTAGTAGCGCTGGTAAGCGACTGTTATGCCGCCACCGACGGACTGGCCTGGCATTTACATGGCACATTAAAAATTAAGAAATAATGACATCGACATCGATTCGATTTCTTTAATTTGAAGAAGTTTTTTGGTTGTTTCTTTTTATTAGAATTAAAGAAACAGTTTATATAGTTTTACAACTGTTTTTAGTGAAAGAAATATATTTTTTATATGTAACAAAAAATTTCTTCTTAACTTCTTCTATGATTACCTCTACATTCGTATCTCTTCCATTGCTGTCTTCAGCGTACCTCTTTTTGTTATTTCTCAGCATTTTATTATAATGTTCTCTTTTTCCTTTTCTCTCTCGCCTTTTCTGCTATTTCTAATTTTTTATTTTTTCTTGTAATTTTTCATCTATTCTATCTTTCATCAACAAATTCTTTATCTTATTCTCCACCTCCGTAATTCTTCCTTTCCATCACTCTTCTTTCTGTCTCCATTTGTCCTTGAGTTCTTTGTTTCTTCTTTTTGTATTTCTCAACTTTTCTTTTACATCTCTCATGAATTCTTATCAATTTCATGTCATGTTTTTATATTCTTCTGTATCTTCCTTTGATAATGTTTCTTTTTCTTTGTAGGATTTTCCTCTTTTTCCTTATAATTTTTTCAAATTTTTCTAAGAATTCTCTTTCTGTTTCTATTCTGTCTTCATTTTCGTTTTCTTCTTTTTTGCTTGATGATTCCTCGCTCCCAACTGTCGACCTTGTAATTAAATGGTCCAAGATTATTTTACCTTTTTTATTTCCCTCCTTTTTCTCCCTCTTCCTCTATCTTCCTCTGTTCGTACATTTATCGTTTTTTAGATTATCCATTAATTTTCTAATGTGTATCGGTATCAGTTAATTCCTGTCTTATCGATTTTTCTTTATCAGTAGATGTCGTGATAATTCTGATCACCTTGTGATCCTCCTTTTTTTGTCTCTACTTTTGTATCTTCGCATTTGGTAAAATTCCGAACTCAACCTTATCTTTTATACTGTGTATTAACTAATCTCTTTTCCTTTAATTTCCTTTTTGCCTTTCACGTCTTTATCCTTTGTTGCTTCTCACTTTTTGTGTTTTCACGTATCTATCCTTTGGTCCGCACTTTTGATATTCTACTTCTTTTTTTGTCTAATCTATAAGAGACATTTTCCAGTTACACGTGTCATTTTGCTACCTGCATCTTGCAATCCCCCTAGTCACCCTCTATGATTATTTATTGATTACTGAAACACAAAGGGAGTTTTCGATGTACATATTTGATAAGTCTATTTTTGACTGCAAATGTTGTTTTATAAAAAAATACATTTTAATATGTTTGCAAGAATTTTCTAAATGTGTTTTTCTTGCTTCTGACGTCACAATCCGAAATAGCTACAATGTAGGGAAGAACCGTAAAAAGAAAAAAAAATACTTGTGAAATCTGCTTCCAAAAAACTGGTTTAAAAATATTTTTTGATACTATTTTGTTAGTCTTTTAAAAACTAGACAATTCTTTTCGAAAAAGTAATTATTCAAGATAATATTTCAACTAATCATGATGGATCATTTTGTCTTATGTTTCTGATATAAATTACTGATATATATTTTTCTGTAGGTTCTTCCCCTCCCGGCCATTCGTTATTCATTGAACATGAATCAAGCAACGCAAGGAATGAACTGAGGGAAATTCAAGCAAAACATAAAAAGAAGCAAGCCACCGTGAGTCCAATAAATGTACAGTAATTTTTTATTATATATATTATCTAATGTTATTCTTCTTGTTATTATTTGCAACACTTTTCAATATTCTTTTCCTTTATGTTAATATGTGTTAGGAAGAATTGAAAGATAAAAAATACAATTAACGGACTCGACAATTTATAATCGAAATATTATACACATACAGGCCCATCGAAAACGAAACAGACTGAATAACTCCTACACAAATGATTTTTCGAAAAAACGCAAAAACAGGTCGATTTGTGTTGGGAGGGAAACATCTTTTGACGTATAATTCTTATCCTCAACTTCAACCCCCTAAGTGGAGGTGCTAATCCCTAAAAGATTTCAAATGAGAAGGGGGTCGAATGATACATCATTAGAAAGGTCTTTCAATTTCCTACATTCTTAGTGTACATACAAGCTCACGATAGAATAGATCTATAGAATAGGGTTTTGACAGCCTTAGTGCATTCCGGTGTCCACCAGAGAGCCGGAGGGGGGCCTTTATTAGTGCGAGCTACGTCAAACATTCGGGGGCGATTCCGACACGGATTAGAAGGCAAGAATGTCTTGAAACTTTGGGAAATCAGCTCAAGGAAGGTGTTATATTGAATCAAGAGGTCATCGGGATTAATAGAGGCAATAGATTGAGAGATAGAATTACCGTTATCGCATAAGTACTGTTTGATCTCCGCCCATTGAGATGGCGTAAAGTTAATCTTATAAGAAAAGATACTTACCGTTCTGACCAGGCAATTAATGCGAACCTCCACTGGATGGTGGTCACTACCGAAGAGGTCAGAGGGAACTCGCACATCGCACTTCGAAGCAATGCCGCAAGAAGCTATCGCTAAGTCTATCGTGGAGGGATTTCTGAAAGGATGAGAGACACAGGTGGGAAAAGACAGAGGGTTAAGTACAATCAAGGAATGGGCATTGATACCCTCGCAAAGAATACGATCCACAGAGTTATTGCGCGAAGCTCCCCATAGCGGATGATGAACGTTAAGGTCACCCAGAAGCCAGGTCGTGTGTCCCGATAAAAGAAGTTAAAAAGGAGAGTACGTTACGCGAGGCGGGTAGGTTGGGATGTTTGTAGGCACCAACCCGCAATTCACAATGACTGAACTGCGAATTGCTAAGAGAAAGCCTGATAACTAAAGCTTCCACGGAATGTCAAGGTGTTAGGTCTATAGTAGAGTAAGTGATAGGGTTTCGGATAATAACGAGCATACCTCTTACGTCAACCGTGTTTGCATTGATGCGAAGACAGTCAAAACTTCGTACGCGAAAGTCATGATCCCCCTTGACACAAGTCTCGGCTAGAAAGATGATATCCTAAGATTCTGCCATTTTTTCGATTTCGGCCTTCTTATCAAGCGCCTCCCGACAGTTTCAATACAATAGGCGAAGCGAGCCTGTATCACCCATAACACTGAAACGTAGGAGAAGATGAAATTAATTGAGAGATTGTCGTCAATGAGAGATTGGAGAGAATCAAGTATATTATGGAGGCCGATACCTAACTATTCTTATATGAATCCGGAATATTGTTCGTAATTTGAAGGAGGAAAGAAAGTAAAATATGAAAGATTTGTGATAAGCCAAATGGATTTCGCGAGTCCAAGGTCGTAGGAGAGGATGGCGAGGGGAATGGGAGCACATGGCGAGAGGCAGAGGTGACGGTACTAAGTGAGAGGGAGGAAGAAAGAAGGAGGGATAGAAGATAAGAGGATACCAGAGATTGAGGATGGAGGATTAATGGAAGGGTTAGAGGAGGATTGAGGTGCCGACAAGTTAGGTATTATGCCATTCGCAGCATAAAGGAGAGAGTTATGCAAGTCGCGAAGGTCGTTCCTAGGCTGTTGCAAACGGCGATCACAGGAAGATTGCTCCTAATAGTTTGACTAGAATGTGAAACTTGTAAAATTCTGATTTCTAGCGTCTTTGTCGACGTCCGAGGGTGGGAATAAGATCGTAATTATTTTAAAGCCATTAACAAATAGATTTCTTACATTACATGTCGAAATAATTTCTTACATTACATACGGTACTATATATACTGTGCTAGCTACGTACTTCTCCCACTCTCGGATTCCTCACACACACATACATACCGCATATACATGTGCGCACTAAGCATAGTGATTGGAATCCGCCTAATTACTATGCTCCTAAAGATATCTCCCAACACAAATCGATCTGTTTTTGCGTTTTTTCGAAAAATCATTTTTGTTGGAAATATTCAGTCTGTTTCATTTTCAATGGGCCACCCTATATAATGCTTCTAGTTATATTCTTAGTATAATACTTGTGTTATATAGTTAATATTTGTAAGAAAATGTAATAAAAGAGAGAATCATCACATTAAAATGTTAATTTATGACTAGGGTTATCAACTCTTTGTCGCACGAAAAGAGTACATTGATATGCAAAAAGAGTATACTTTCTAAAAAGAAAAAAAGATGATGAACTTTTTTATTTTAAATGCTAATATTTAATAAAATGACATTTTTAGAATGTAATTTTGATTTGACATCTATTTAGTCTTCATAAAGTTACAAATAAATATGTTTCTTTACATTTTACTTTCAGATTTTTTTAATGTTAATGTTAATAGAATTGAGAAAATAAAATTGGTTCATGTATTCAACGTATTTTGCTATTTATAAGTTTCTTCAACAAATATATATAACCAAATCTCTATCAAAACCTCTATATAATATATAAATAAATATTTATATTTTACATAATGGCCAAAGCCTTAGTACAAGCCAAGCAAAACTTTTTTGTAAAGTAATAAATGTAAATATTAAATAATAATTTTTTAAATTTCGTCTCATTTCTCAAAATAGAGTACAATAAGTAAAAAGCAAGAGTACGCTGTTTTCCGACCTCAAAAAGAATACGGTTGGTAACCCTATTTACGACGGAAACAGTAAAGTTTGTCTTGTCTAGGTGAAGCCTATCTCAGCTGCCGATCAGAAAACTCTCTACTCAGCTATTGCTATGGCACAAGAATTGACCGCACGTTCCATGACAGATCTTGAATATCCACCGGAGTCTCCCCGTACTCCTGCCAGTCCTTCAAGGCGTAGGAAATTCTCTTTTAAGTTGCCACATCAACACAGCCCTAAACCAGACAGACGACACTTTTCTGAAGAAGCTGCCAGTATACCTGATATACAGGTACATAAAACGATTTTTGTTTCATCTGGGTATATTAAAAGGTTCATACATACTTGCAAGAAAAGAAAGCACAAAAATTAGAAAGATATTCTCATTACATATTCTCATTTATCTCATACTAGCAATGTTAAAATATATATATTTATTATAATTTTTTATTATTACAAATTTTGCAAAATTATTTGATGATTTTAAAATATGAAATAAAAATGTACTAAGAAACGAAAATTTTACAACAAAAAGTAATTTAAAAAGGGAAGAAATTTCTAAATCATTAAGAAGGTCTTATATAATGTTCAGTTTTATCATTTGATATGAATTGATACGTTGTTTTCCCAAATCATAGAGTATTAAATATAGTCATTTTTTTGCTCTTAGAATTAAATATTAAAGCAGTATGTATATACCCTATTATACTTTTTGTATATTTCAATACACAAAATCCTGCAAAAAAACTGTTTTAACAATCAAACCGTTTATGGATATTGTAAGATTGTATAGGGGATTCCATTACTAAAGATCGCTGAATATTGATTTTCAATAATTTTTTATTCAAATACTATCAATTTTACAGAAAAACAGCGAGAGATAAAAATTGTTTATTTTCTTTTTATAAAGTTCTGAGAATTTTTTCAGAATTTTTTAATACCGTATTTTCTCATGTTGGTAAAAATAAGAAAATATAGTGCTAAAAAATTTATAAAAAATTCTGAAAAAAATCTTAAAGTTCTATGAGAAAGAAATAAACAATTTTTGTCTCTTGCAGTTTGTCTGTAAAGTTGACAGTATTTGAGTAAAAAATTAATGAAAACCAATATTCAGCGATTTTTAGTAATTAATATCTCGTTAACTATTGCGAAAATTGCAAAATGGTAGAGGACTTTTTGACTCAGTTTAATCCGCTCTATCTACACACAAGCGCTTTGCCAAAACTTACCAGACACCCTGTATACATTCATGTAATAAATTAAAAGAAAAACACACATACATATAGTGCATGGTTCTAAAGGTCCAGACTATCGAGTCGAAACTCGAACCGAAGTCATTTTGGTAAACGTTTGTTACGCAGTTCGGTAAAAAAATAATGAAAGGTAACTGAAATACTTGCAGCTCAGAGTTCGGTTCGAGTTTCGGCTTGATAGTCTGGACGCACTTTTATAGGCATTAATTTTCAATTGTTTTTATACATTTAAAGTCTTTTCATTAATCTGATTTAATTCTACGTTATTCAGAATATACAAGGTGTTTGATAAATAACGATAAGACGCTCGCATAGGAGTAGAGCGGACTAAATTAAGTCGAAAAGTCCTCTATCATTTTCGCAATAGTTAATAAGATATCAATTATTAAAAATCACCGAATATTGATTTTCAATAATTTTTTACTCAAGTAATATAAACTTTACAGAAAAACAGCAAGTGATAAAAATTATTTATTTTCTTCGCATAGAATTCTGAGAATTTTTTCAGAATTTTTCAGTATCGCATTTTTTCATGTTGGTAAAAGAAAATTGTAAAATGATAGAGGATTTTTCGACTCAGTTTAGTCCGCTCTACCCCTATGCGAGAGAGTTTTATCGTTACTTATTAAACATTTTGTATTTTTTTTATGGATATTATTTGATTAATCAATAATTTTCTGTCAAGTCAAAAATAGTTTTCCATCTTTTCTTAAATGTCGTTTTGACATTTTTGTTTTATAACTTTTTATATAAAAACTTTTTGAGACAATTTTTTATGAAGTTAAGTTAATTCATTTATGATAACTCGAAAATCGTTTCTTGAGTTGTATCTTTTGAAGTAAAGAAGTGATCAGATTCCTCCATAAACTGCGTATCTTTAATTTAGTTATAATAAAGTTAGTTTAAATTGTCATATTTTATGTTCAATAGTTGGGATGTCAATATCGAATAGAAATGCAGGTAATGAATAGGTATACTTCATCATTTCAAAAGCTATTTATATTCGCCTTGAATGAATGTGCATTATATTCGTATTTCGTATATATCGAATTTGATCAAGCATCTCTATTCATTATTCGATATATTTGATATATACTTATTCATTCAGGTTGAATATAAGGCCCGTTTTTTATGCACTCTGAACTGATGCAACAAGTTGAAGTAAAACAAACGTATATTTGTTTCACTTCAACTTATTGCACTGTGTGTACTAGTTCAGAAAGTGCAGCAATAAAAACAGACTTATAGATAGTTGTTGAATTGATGAAACAATTCATTGATGAATATATTCGGTTCATTGATGAATATATTCGATATTCACTTCCCTATTTAAGAGCAATGGATATATTTCGACATTTTATTTCATGTGCCCCAGCCTGTATATACTTCGAGGTCGATTGATTACACCGTGCGACAGCATTTTTTACACATGAAAAAATCAAATTATTCTCGAAAGTAAAGATGAAATCTAGTACCAGCATGCGTTTCATTTGGCAATATCAAATCATTTTGTTTTTTGTGCATGTTTGAAGTTTAGAGGAGTCTGTGCGGCGCAAGATATAATTTTTTAAATATTTCCATGTGAAATTGATCGCTGAATGAGAAAACGATCAAAATAAAACGATTGGAGTAGAGCAAAATGGGGAGTAAGAAAATGCATTTTAGTCGAAAATCACACAAATTTCTCCTTTTTTCAGCCTTTCTATATGATGATTCTGATGAATCTGTGATTCTGATTTTCTTTATAAATATTGATAAGAAAATGTATACTGCATAACTTCATGTAGGAGCAACATTTATTATTCATTTTTCTAACAAAATAAAGTTAAATTTAAAGTTATTAAAGTTAAATTAAATTTTAAAGTTAAAAAATTTATTAATTAAATATACAAAAAAACAAATTATTTCGTAAGAAAACAAACATTTGCTTTGGCGTTTATGTTAATAATACACAATTTTGTTGTGTACAGTGTATCGCGTCAAATTGACCAGCAGTATTCGCTAAGCATGGCGAGAGTCTTTTTCTTTGAAGCGTTGTTGTAGCAATATTTTAATGGAAACGCTCGCCGTGCTCGTCACTAAAATTGCCCAAGTTGTCTGGAAAGAAATCCAAATGACTGTGCAAAATGTCAATTTTCAACGACGTGTTGACTCTTATTTTACGAAATGCAACAATTGTTTCGGCTACAACTTCTTTATAATTTTCAACCCTGTTTTTGCCCAAAAAATTATAAAAAATAATAACCGTGTCTACATTGCAGCTTTCCATGATTCGTAAGCATTTAAGACTCAATCGGACCGCGGGTTTATACGAAGCTAACTTCAAGGGAAATGTGTTATGACCGCTTTTATAGTAAGGTTGAAAATTTTAAGCAATTTTTATATTTTCACTATTTTACTTTGCTTCAATCGCTTTAATTTTATCATTTTCTCATTTAGTGACTAATTATATATATATATATATAATTAGTCATATATATATATATATATATAGGATGTATGAAATTTTCAGACAATCGCAAAATTTCATCTTGCACCGTGACCGAAATAACCTCTTCTGTGCATAAAAATATACCTAAGAAACATAAATGATTTGATATCGCAGAACGACACGTATGGCTGTATTACATTTTATCTTTAATTTTGCGGACAATTTGAATTTTCTATGTGCGAAGAAAAAAAATTATTTTTGTTGTACGGTATTATATCTTAAGCTTTTTAATCTAATATTTATTCATTCATATCATCAACTAATATAAATTTTTCTCTGACCCTTTCCTCTCATTATTATTTATTTTTGTATCTTTTGTTATTTATAATTTGACATTAAATTTTTAATTGAATCATAAATGGAATTTTAATTAACGTGACGATAAAAAATGCAAACTCTAATATCTTTGTCAATTGTAAAATGTTATATGTACACGTTATGTATTTTGCTTTATGTGATACACTTGCATGTACTATGCTTGATTTATACTAAAATGTATCAAAATTGCCATCAAAATTACCATTGATTTTCATTCATTTTTTTGCATGCTATCCTCATCAAACTTTCATGTGTTGCATAAAGTGGTTATGCTCAAGCCTGCAATCCCTTTCATCAACGGTATCTAGTACAGAATCCCTTGGTGCTCCATCAACCTTAAAACTTCCTCTGTGGGACAAGGCATCTGCAGAATTTTGTTTCGCGAAATCGCGAGAGCTATTAACAAAGCCGAGTGCCTGGGCTTCGTACATGGATATTGACTTGAATGAGCATATGTTAGATAATGTTGCAATGAAGCAGAATTTAATAAAATCAACTAAATTTTGGGAGAACGGAAATAGAACGGATCACTTCAAATGCGAAGGAGTTTCTGATGTGGACACCAAATTAAATGTCCATCACCAGAACGATAAAAAATTCAATATAGAAGATTTGAACTACGATTTTTCACGCGAGATGAAGAGAGTATCTACCAGTTACGTTGAACGTTATTTTGAACAGCTGAAATACTGTGATGATGAAACTACTCTAGAATGCACCAGCGCAAACAGCGAGAAGATATATTTCAGGAAAGAAAAATTGGACAAATATGTTAAAATTAATAATTTGGAACAGCCTAATAAACTCACTTATTCTTCGAACATTCAAGAACAGAATTTGTCGGTCAGTGTTAAATCTAATCAAGCATTACAAAATAAATTAAATAACTGTGGATTGAACGATTGTAATGTCATGAATTTCGAAGCACAGTCGGATGAAAATGTTGATATTTTGAAAGAAAAAATGGCAAATTTTGAATCTCCTTGTAATAAACCGGACAAGTTTGATGTAGCAAGGGACAAGACGACTAACTTAGATCTTGGTACACGACCGAAAATTCCTGTTACCTTTACTGACTCCACAAAAATAAACATCACAAATTTTACCAAGAAAATTAACCTGTCGAAATCTAGAGCCGCTAAAATGTCTTTTATGCCCAGAAAATCCAGTCAAGACATGAACACCATCTGTGGTTCATCGGATAATATTAAGACTAACACGAAGACAAGTGGCTCGGATAGTCCAAGGAGTAATACAGATACAATAAAAATAAATATACAAAGTTTTCGCAAGTTTGAACAAAATCAGAACAGTCATGAGGGCTTTCCGTATGTAATATCCAATAATCCTATATTTATTACTGAAATAGAGAAGAAAGAATCTCCCATATATAGCAGTTCCGAAAGTTTGCGAGCAAATTTTCAACGTCTCAGGCGGAAATCTGATGCCGAAGCCAGTCAGGTAGAACTTAATAGTAAGATCTTAGCTGAAAAATATCAACGTGAAATTTCTGGTTTGGAAAATGTAAAAAATTACTTAGATTCTAAAAAAGCTCACAGTTTAAACTTGGGTTTAAGTAAGTTGACACAGAACATGGTACAATTAGGCAAGAATATCGTGCAAAATTCGAAAAATTTAGAAACAGCTTTGCCAAAAGTCTTCAACATAAGGAATCTGGATTTATCTGCGCCATCTCAAACACCTCTGCGAAGCTTAAATATACCGATTCAAAAACCTAAGAATTTGGACTTGAATATTCCATTACAAAATCAATCATCGATTAACACAAAATTGAACTTGATAAAAAAATCAAACTCGCCAACAAGTCCAACTTTAGACCAACACATTTTGGAACCGCCAAAATTATATCAGAACGATCCCGCTAGAAAGGAGTTACCGAAATTGGATATGCTCGCAGAGAAATTTTCTGATGCCACCGTTTACCGATATAGGACATCATCCTTGTCGGAGAGTAGAAAACCTTCAATAAAAAATATACGTAGATCTTTTCATCCTAGAAATGATTCCAGTGAGGACTCGGACTCGATTTCGCATTCAGAGACAGATATCAGGAGCCGTTTGCGTTATAAACGCTGGCACAAGAAAGTTCCACATAGTTTGCGCTTGAACTTCAAAAATAGAATCTCATTTTTACATCCTGACTCCGCCAAAGGATTGTCTGCGGTTGAGCTTTGCGGAAAGTCACCGCCGCCGTCGACGAGTTTCTTGAACTCATTATCGCCACCGTTCTCTTCCAAGAATAATTTGCTTTCTTGGCCGGAAAGTGCACCGAGCTCTAGCTTGACATTTACTAGTAATTCTGATTTTGATTCAGACACAAGCTCCGAGTATCCCGAATTCACAAGCGACATGTTGACATTTCCTCCTTCTCCTGCTCCTTAAAGTTTTAAAGGCAAATTTAGTTTTAATCCTGAAATTTAGTTTCAAACCTGAATCTAGATGTATGAATCTTTTCTGTATATTGAATCTGAACAATCTCGTGAGTGTTATATTACGAATGCATGCTACCTTTTACATTTAAGTGATATATTTAAGTAATATATACAGAATGTTTGATAATTAACGATAAACCTCTCGCTTTGGAGCAGAATGGACTAAACTGAGTAGAAAAGTCTTCTACCATTTTGTATTTTTCGCATTAGTTGACGAGTTATTAATTTATGAAAATTTTCAAATTCGTCCAACCTACCGCCAAATGCAAGCGTGCCGCACGATAAGACCGCCCAGAAAGACACACGTTCTTCGTCGCTAGGCATGTTTAGAAGTGACATTAGCATTAACGTACCTAGTGACGGCGAACTTGCTGGGCGGTCTTATCTCGTTGCACGCTTGCATTTGGCTGTAGGCCAGGCAAATTTGGCTATTTTCATAAATTTTTGGGTGCATTCCGCATAATGTATCGTTTTATCTTCTTCTTTATTATTTGGTGAACAATAAGGACAAACGATGCATCATGCGTTTCATGCGTAACTCGGACGCACCCAATAACTTGTTAACTAATGCAAAAAATGCAAAATGAGGACTTTTCTTCTTGTTTAATCCATTCTCAACTCTTATCCAAGAGTTTTATCGTTAATTACCAAACATCCTGTATTAGTATATTACATATACTTAGGCCCGCGGTGATTAAATAATTAGATTGATTTTATTGAAGGCTCCTGATTAGTCGTGACCATATTGAAATTGTAACATCACAAGCAAGATATGACACATTGAAGTTTTTTACCATTTCTAAATAAACAGAATTTGGATAAAATAATGAGATTACTTTAAAACACTTGTAAAAATCAACAGATGCTGTTCCTACTTTCCTGCCCTTGACAATCAGTAAATAGTTGTGAGCAGTGATGGATAAGATCTTAAAATGTATTTCTATACACACATACAGATATAAATAAACGTGAAAAATCTATCTAGATACAGATACACAAATATATATATATATATAGATACAGGTACTCGGATACTTTAAAATCATTTTTATTATAATACGCACAAAATATACATAATGTTAATGGTTACGTTCATCAGAGAAAGCTGTGCAGCTGTAAAATTCTTTAACATGATTAGTTCTTGCGTATGGTTCCTTATAAATCTAAATGTGACCAATCATAGTGAATTTTACAATAGTTGTAAGGTTGCTTTATCTGCTAAACGCAGCCAATAACGCATACTATACTACTGACGAACTAACGAATACTACTGACAGCGTGTTCTCCGAACGGCCCGGACACAACTTATATATGTACATAGAAATCTATATGGTGTCACTAACGACAGTAATAGTCAAATAAAAAATAATCTTCAAAAGGAACATGCTTTTTTATACTAAAAAGGAAAGAAGCACATGAAAATGCATCTGAAAATCTATCTAGCAGTGTATCTGAAAGGTAGCTCAGATACTATATTTTATGTCTAGATATAGATAGGGGAGACCGGGACCAGTTGTTACAGTTTTTAGTAATTTTTATAAAAAAAAGTAGATGTCCGATTTTAAAATCAGGAGACACGGTAGTGTTTCGGTGCTAAGACAAATACAGCAATATTACCGTGTTCTGTTACGCGAGCCGGCGAGTTGTGAAGGATTGAGATTATTGGATTTCAATAAGGACTGATCAAATTCTAAGTGCTCAATCGATTGCATCTGCTCGGAATATATGATGAGTCACAATTTTAAAGAAAAATCGAGTGTATTATTGAGTTTTAAATGCATATACACCAATAAACACGTCTAAAAAAACTAATAAATCATAAAATTAGTACAATATTATCAGTTTTTTACTCTTAATCACTTCAATATTAACAAAAACGCGAACTTTCGTTTTAGAGAATATCGGTCTTTAATAGTATCTAGTCGGTGATTCTATATAAATTTTTTTACTGTTCTAGGCCTCTTATCCTAAGTCATCTCCTTTGAACTCCAACCACTCGTACTATTCATGTTGCTCGTCTGAAAATGTATTAAAGAAATTACATGAGAAAAAAGTCTTACAATATATTCTGCAGTCTGCAATTAAGAGTTTGATGCAATGATTTATAATCGAAATTTAATACTTCTATGCACAGAAGGAGATGAATCGATTGGTGTAAAAAAAAACCATAAACTGACAGTCTTGCCGATGAATTTCAATGCGTCTATTTTCGAAAAAACAATTTTTCGAGGTCATATAGGACTCATCAGTTTTTAATAAATCGAAAGATTTCAATTAATAAGGTAATATACAGAGTGTCCCGAATTTAAATGTTTAAACTTCGGGAGCGTATAGAAAATCGATAAACTAAGAAAAAAGTCCTGTAGAAATATGCTCGTTTTTGCTTCGTTTTGGAAAAAATTGCAAAAAAAGGACAAAACGTAGTTCTCATTTTTGTACTTTCTCATTACTTATTCACGTTGCATTTATTCACTTGTTTAATGTAGATATTGTTCAAAATGTTGGTCTCTTGCAACAATGCAAGCATTGCATCCAGTACGAATAGCTCGTGTTGCAGCCAAACACTGATTTGGTGCACTGCAGCCGCGATTCGATTTCTCAATTGTTCTCTTGAGTTGACTGACAACGAATAAACTTCCTGCTTCAGGATCTCCCACACAAAGAAGTCCAGTGGTATCATATCAGGTGATCGGGGTGGCCAAGGTACTATTCCTTTACGTTCAATCCATCGTCGTGGATAATGTCTGTTTAGCCAAGCTCGAGTAGTTCTGCTATAATGAGCTGGACATCCATCGAGTTGAAACCACATTTCAATCTGTTGCTGCAAGTGAATGTCTTCTAAATAATCAAAGAAATCAGTCTCCAAAAACTCAGTATATTTGGCTGCATTTAATCTGTCGGGTAAAAAAAATAGTCCTACTAGAGAGTCGTTCCAAATTCCGAGCCAGACATTAACCGCAAATTCATGCTAGAACCTATTTTCTCTAATAATCCTAGGATTTTCATGAGCCTATACATGATAATTTCTTTGATTAATAATTCCTTCTCTTGTAAATGTAGCTTCGTCCGTCCAGATTATTTTTGATGGAATGAATTATTATTGTTAAATTGCTCAAGAAACTAATTGCTAAAATTCAACCTCTTGAAATAATCCTGAGGTAATAAATTCTGCACTTTTTGAATATGGTACGGATGGCGGTTATCATTTCTTAAAGTTCGGTAGATTCTTTGACGTGGCAATTGTAATGCAGCTGACGTTCTCCGGACGCTGATCTCAGGATTGTTATCAAAGTGGTTCGAGACACGATTTTCTACTTGCATATTTGCTCCTAACGGATCTTGATGAATTGAAAATGATCCGCTCTCTCACAACTTATTAAAAGTTCATTAAACACAACTCATTAAAAGAGTCATTGTAATGACTCGCCGATTCGGCATTTTTCTGTTTGGAAATCGGCGTATATACTCTCGCATCGCCTCCGTAGCATTACCGTCGCAGAAACTATACACGAAAACCATGTCAGCATATTCAACGTTAGAATATGTACGCGGCATATTGTGACAGAAGTAATTCACTCGATAGCTTTTGACGAGTAACTGACGAATTTATAGGAAAAATGTAAACAAACAAAAAAAGTTTTCACCTGAAAACGGAATTATTATTATTGTTTTCGTGCACGATTTCAGCGACGATAATATTTCAGAGGCAGTGCAGGAACGAAACAACTACGTTTTATCTTTTTTGCGATTTTCTCCAAAATGAAGCAAAAACGAGCATATCTATATAGGATTTTTTTTCTTAGTTTATCAATTCTCTACACGCTCTCGAAGTTTAGACATTTAAATTCGGGACGCCCTGTATAATACAATAGTATTCAATTTTCTGCTAGTTTGTCCTACGGAGGACGCATCACATTCTTTGCATGTTTGCATTAAATAAAGCAATATTAGGATGAGATTGCTCTCCAATTACCGCGCTTGACTCTCATTGTCAGTACATTTCTCTTTGTTTATCTGATATTTATTAATATCTGAAAGTTTTGATGCATGTAGGAACAGGTTATTTAAAATCAGAAATAAATGCGTCTCAAATACATAAATGAAAAGAAAGTTTTAATGCATATCACTATATTTGATACTAACCTTTAAATAACGGTTTCCGTACAAATCAAAATCGATAAAGGAGCATAAAAGAATAATGAGATGAATCAATTAGTGTAAAGAAAGCACATAGTTGCTTTAAAAAGATATGACTGCAAAATGGATAATTTTTTAAATAAGCAACTATGTATTTTCTTTACACCAATTGATTCATCTCATTATTCTGTTCATAAAAGTATTAAGGTATGATTATCAAAAAAATATTAGTTTACGAGTTGTTTTTAATATTTTATGTCAATATGTGCCAGAATAAGATAACTATCTCGTAAACTATTGATTTTTCAGTACTATTATCTTAATACTTTTATATGAAGAATAATTAGGGGAATTATATTATGTAAAAAAATTTATATAATTCCATTTAAAAAAATGACGTTGACCTTCAAATCTTCTAAGTGCCTCCACTTGGGAAAAAATTATTATCGCCATGTAATAGCCCCCTTTATACCGTGCAATTTTGGTTGTACAAATTTTTCTCTACACCTTATAGATTAGAAAGTATTTCAGGTGGTAATAGTTATTGGGACACCCTGTATATATGCGAATGATTCAAATGTTTCGGCTCGTGATTATTAGCATCTCAGATTGACTGTGTTTAAATGTCCGAACATTTCAGCGCACAGTTACATCTGAGATACATTAAATTCATGAATCCAAGAATATTATATTATTTGAAACATCTAACTTTGACCGATCTTTGGCACTCTCTACCATATTTATGTTGAAAATCATTAACTTAAAAAGAAAAAGGTTAATAAATTATTGTTTAAGAATTAACTAAAAATTAAGTTAAAAATTAGTTTATTTAAGAGATTAACTAAATTAGGGTAAAATTTATCAATTTTTTAACTTCTTATTTAATTTTTAACTTATTATATAGTTACTACACAACTCTATCTTTATATAATGTTTTGATAGGAGATTGTTCAGTTATATTTCACAACTAGTTCAAAATTATTATCTTTTGATTATTTTTGAAAATTATATTATAAGTATAAATAAATGGTTCGTTTTCTGGACCTATCTCTGCTTAGTTTCTTTTTCTGGAGATGCAATCACACATATATTAAATGCCGATTAATAATATTATTTAATATTTTCGAGAATGAATCATTAGCATATAATTCAAATAGCTGTTATGTTATTGAAATGAGCAAAATTGTGTGTTGTGGAAAAGGACACAAAATTTGAGCACTTGTTTTCACTAGTTGTGTGTATCTTTCTTCTCACGTCTTAAAATAAGAACGAGCTATGAATCCTGGCTTATATGTTCTATTGATAAAATTCAGTGATTAAAATTTTTTACGAGGAAGAAAAGATTTTTTGTTTTTTAATCATAAATTGTAATTTACTTGGAACAGAGAGAGAATAAACGATCAGAACGTTGTGACATTTTAACTTAGCCAGAACGCATATTGGTTGATTGTCAAGAGAACCACAACACGAATTTCGCTTTGTGGTCTTTTTGAATATGTCAGAACGGCGTTGTGAGTATTCTTGAAAGGGCCATGACACGAATTTCGCATTGTGGCTGAATCTCAAAAATCATAACGTGTTGTGGTCGGTTTTTTCGCTCTGTAAGCGTTTTCTGTCTTTGAGTCTAACATATATACAAAGTGAGTATGATAAAAAGTTCACCACATTTTCTTTTGAAAACGGAGATAGGGGAAAGACATATATTATCAAAATTGTAGGATAAGTAGGGGGACATACTTTGATAATCTTGAGTAACCTTAAATGTCCTTTGTTTTCATATTACCAATAAAAATATTTTTTTCTTAAAAAGAAGGGGTCTTTTTTACTCATTCATCGATGGAACTCGATGAGCTGAATAACTTTGAATTAGAGTATCTTTTCAAAAATTCAACATTATATAAGTCAAAATAAGTCAGACTGTTTAAAATATTCACCATGTTGATTGAGACATGCCTATAGTCTTCTTGAAAAGCTTCTAACTTTTGAATCGTGAAAGAATAATACAGGACCACATCTACCGATCCATTTGTTTGGAAACATTGAGTTCTTGCCTTATAGTTATTCAAAAATTAGCACGTTCTATTATTCAGGTTTGAGTTGGAATTGACAGGTACACAGATCACTCTGCGAGTAGTTTCTTAAAAATATTATATTCTAATAAAGAAGTTTTTGATATGTTAATGATTTATGGTGAATGTAGACAAAATGCTACGCAAGCTATTGATTTGTATGCTGCACGCTTTCCAAACCGTCGTCATTTCGTAAGAGGAATTTTACACGTTTGGCGAATCAAGTGCGTACTCCTGGAATTATTAAGACTTAGACAACAAAAGTAAAATGTTACAAATGAAAACGTGTCTATTGACGTATTGCCTGCAGTTATTGCAAATCCATGTTTCTACAAGAGATATTGCCCGCGATAGAAATATTAGCCAATCTTCAGTGTCACGTATACTCAGGAAAAATAAGTTCCATCCATATCGTATATCGGTACTTTAAGAACTCTCGCAGAATGATTTTAACGTGAGACTCCAGTTCTGTACAAGGGCTCAAAATAAATTACAAGAAGATCCTAACTTTTTTCGATTTCTGTTATGGTCAGATGAAGCAACATTTAAGAATAATGGGACCATTAACAGGTACTAATTGCATTATTGGAGCGAAGTCCACCCACACACTGGATGAGACTGTGGACCGTCAACACCCTGGAGTATTTAATATTTGGGAATTATTGGCGTTCGATTAATTGGACCATTCTTTTTTTAGGAATCTCTAACAACCGACAGTTTGTTCGTTTTCTTAGAAATTATTTTCCAAATTTAGTGGAAGATATTCCGCTGATAGAGCTTGAATGTGGCTTCAGTTAAATGGTGCACCACCCAACTTCGGTATAAATACGAGGCGAGAGCTCAACAGAATATTCCCAAACAAATGGATTAGTATAGGTAATTCTGTGTTATTCTCTGCGAGATCACTCGATTTAGCATATTTGGACTATTATCTTTGAGGAAGGGTGAAGATGTTAGCTTACTTTCAACGTTCTACTACTTCGGAAAACATGAAAGAAAGAATAAAAAATATTTTTCACGAAATATAACGATTCAAGAGTTGGAAGAAGTCCAAAAAATTTTCCACGAAGACCATAGGCATGTTCAGATCAACATGGCTAACTTATTTTGGTTTATATGCTGACAATAGTTGAATTTTCGAAAAAACACTAATGCATAATTATTCAACTGATTGAGCACCATCGATCGAACGAGTAAAAAATATCCTTTACATTAAAAAAAAAATTTTATTGGTAGTATGAAAATCAAGGACATTTAAGGTTATTGAAAGTATGTCCCGCTGCTTAATCTACAACTTTGATAATAGGTGTCTTCCCCCTATTTCTAACCTTTTTCGACAAAAACATGATGGATTTTTTTATCAAACTCATCCCGTATATATGTGTGCGTACGTGCGTGCGTGCATACGTGTGTCTATATATTTGTTTTATTTTTTATTACTTTCAAACAATTTTATTGTATTTTTAATGTTTTTAAAATTTGAAAATAATATAATAAATTTTTAATTGTCGAACATGTTTTTTTTCCCCGAAAAGTAATTCTTTTTATACGAAATTAAATTTTAAACGTGTAGCTAATAATGAAAAAGTTTGAGAATTCTGAAATAAATTATATTCATTAATGTGAAAAGACGTGAAATTTTTCATTGCACGGAGTACGGCAACTAGTATTTAGTCAGATATTGCTGTTGATTTGTTAGTAGTTGTTCAAGATAATTATTAAATTCTGGTATACAGTATCAAAGATAACATGCGTGTGTATGCGCATCCACACGCACATTTATGTGCACAATGAGAGGGGAGAAGGAAATAGAAAGACATAAGAATACAAATACAATTGTAAAAGAAAGAGCCAAAGTTTATAATTTCATACCTATAATTTCTGTTTTCTTATTTTTGTTTAATTTCTGTTTCTTCTATCCTCGTATCTATCCCTTCCCACAACATGTTCAGGCCACCCTATCGGAAGAAGCTAAGGAAGTGTACAACAGTTTGGTGGAGACGCCAACATTGGAAAGTACCGGGGATACGAACCCATTGCGCATGTTACGTTCCGGATTATCTATAGTAAGGCCTAGAATTCGTGGGAACAAACATGCCACTCTGGGCTACCCAGTGTTATCGCAGTCAGAAGACGTATCTGGTGAGCATGGCTTCCCTTTCGAGATGCATCATAGCGGCGCGATGACTTTGCCCAAAGTTCGAGCACCTCCATCGCCTCATACAATTTTATCTCTGCCTCAATCACGCATTCTTGAAAGACATCACTCTATGGAAATAGAGAACAATCAGAATCAGAATAACATCGACGAGAATCCAATACCTCTGCCGCCTAGAGACCGCTCTAAGACACTTCAGCCCAAGTCTAGTTTACCACGACATCAAAGGAAGCATCCTTTGATCATACCTGGAGATGGTATCACAAGAACGCTAGCCAAGATGGCAATAACCATGCCATCCGTGGACGATCAAGTGGACGGACATTTCATGTTACAGAATTCTAATGCGGCAATCGATGAGACCTTGCTACAGGACAACTATCATCCAGAAGCGTCTGCTAATAGGTAAGATTCTCCACAAACTACTATAAGTTTTTATCTTTATTTGAAAAACATTAAATGAAAAAAGAAATAGTTTAATATCTTTAATACTTTAAACAAGGAGAATGTGACATAATTTACAATATGAACTGTTTGAAGGTTACAAGCGCGATTGATTTTTAACATTCTTATCTTCTATATGATATTTATTGCGCATCCTCATTTGAATTTTTAGTAAATGTTCACTTTAGGGGAAACCTTTTTCGATGACCTCGACCTTGATATTTGTGAAGGTCATGACCCCGAGTGACCTCCAACAGGTTTCAGCCGACGCTCGTTATTTATTAAGAAATTATTAACAATCATAATTCGTAATTATTTTCCCGCTTTGCATAGAAAGTCGAATGATTCTAGGGGGGAGGTATGGGGTGAACTGACTAGGGAAGTATGACTTTCCACGCGAAGTGAGGTTCACCCCATACCCTCTCCTGCATAGGAACATTCAGCTTTCCACGCCAAGCGAGGTCCATTCCGTCCCCTCCCCCCCCCCCCCCCCAGAACAATGTTGTTAGACGAGACGAGTTTTTAGTGCATGCGCGATGGTGAAGCAGTGAATACATCAGTGTAGCAAAAATGGACGCATAAATCTTAATAGCAGGTTTAGTATATAAACAGGTTAGCTTATAGTATATAAACATAAAATTGAGGTATTGACAATAATACAGATTGTATAATATAAGATTATATTCGCTAAACATGAAACTCCTAGGGAACGTTACATTTTGGCTGTACTTAGCAAATTTGTGACGTTTTATATGTATAGATTCATAAAAGGTCCTATAAACATTTAAAAGTAACATTTTATTTGCGTTATTCCACGAAACGTGTCAGAAACGTTGCATTTTCGCTTAAAATGTGCTATTTGGAAGGTCATAAAAGAAACGTTTCGTAAAATAACGTTTCTTTCGTGGAAATAACGTTTTGTGTAAAACAGTCCAACTCAAAATCATTATTTCTGAATCATTTAAATCATTTTTCACATATGCTTATCGATAGAGCATGTTCTTTGTAAGCTTCCACAAGTAAACGATGACTTTCAGCTACGCTTTTCTTTAGAAAAAAATAATGAAGTAAAACTTCCCGTAAATGGTGTTTTTCCGGTACAAAATTTAACATTTTCAATGCGATAAAAATAATAGTTGTTTATACTTTAATCAAATAAAATGTATTACGTTTTAAAGCTGCGTATACACCTTTCAAGTACATGTATTGCCAACTTTAAATAATGCAGCAGTATGACTATACCGCCATCTATTAAAAAAAATCCCTAAAGCCATACTTGTACACCTAATAGCTTGTAACATGGGCCATCCTGTATGGCTGCGTTCGGAAACATGACCCGAGTGTTTCTGCGTGTCGTTTCATCCTTGTTATTAACCTAATATTAAATAAGGATAAAACGATACACGGGGGCACCCGAGTGATGTTTCCAAACGCAGTTTATAATGGTTGTGTGTATATATATATATATATATATATATACAAATAATTTAATTCTGATATTGCATGTAGATGTATTACTGATATATGCAATATTACAATTAAATTATATATATATATATATATGCATATAATATATATATATATACAGGGTGTCCGGCGAGATTTCTCCTACTGCCCACAGGAAGGTAGATGGAATCGAAATAAACATAAAAGTCCTTTACCGTTTAACGATATTCATAATAATAATCAAGATGTTAATGTTCGCAATTGTATCAATGAGAGCGCGCGCCGATAGATATGCTCCGATAGACCGCTCGAGGTATAGCCCGGCCCAGTTTGTTGAATGATGGATGCGCCGGCAGAGCGTTGGAGAGGCGTTTAGAACAGATCGGCCAGACGCTCTTATTCCCTTATCTTTAAACGTTAATATCGCCTTAACTATTGCTGACACTGCAAAATGGTACAGAACTTTCCGACTCAGTGTAGTTTGTTCTACCCACGCATGAAATATTTTGCGGTTTTCGCCAGACACCCTGTATAAGTATACGTGTCACTAATATCTATATATTTCAGCATACAAAACTTATTTCTTTAGCAAAAAGAGGTGAAGTAGTTACACATGTATGTGCAATATATGTATTCATGAATTTATGACACATTATTTAACCTAAAATGGCATTAGATCATAACGAAAAGTGCTACTACGACCGTATATACTGTCAGTAAAATCTGTATTTTACATTATATATTACAGATTTTTAGTACTGACAGTGTGACTTAGAACGCAATTATATTTCAGATTGCGTTCTGTCTAAATGCTCACACACAACATGTGAGCATTCACGAACAAATCGAGCGACTGGAAACGGCGCACAGCTGGAAACAGCTGGAAACGTGAGTGCTCCCCAGCTAGCTCACGTGATAATGACGTGATTATGAAGTGATTTTGATGACAATGACGTCAAGTAACATGAATGGTACGTTATTTTGATGTCATTTATAGTACCAAAAGTTGACATCGCCGATATGATATGTCAACTAGATGTTACATTGACGTCATATATATGACCACTATCAGGGTTGGGTAAGTTAACTTTTTTTTTTTTAACTAAGTTAAGTTAAAGTTAACAACCTTGAAAATTTAACTTTATTAAAATATATACAAGTTAATCCATAATGAAATTAATTGAATTAAAAATTAAGTTAATAAAAAAATAATTGAAAAGTTAAAAGTTAAATTTGATCTGAACAGACGACCAAAAAAAAAGGGGGAAAAATTTGACCATTTTACATAATTTTTCATATTTTTCCTTTCTAACAGCATATTTATTAAAAAATCTGATTATTTTTGTTCACAAGTAACGATTATACAATATAAAGTTACTAAATTATATACTCATTATCCTCTCGCATTGTGTCTGAGGACTAACTTTAAAAAAAACAAATTAAAAGTTAATAGTTATCGATAAAATGTAACTAAATTGAATTAAAAAATTAAGAGTCTAAAATGTAACTAAGTTAAGTTAAAATATTAATTAACTTTTGAACTTTTTAACTTAACTTTTATCTTTTTAATTTAGCATTACCCAACCCTGACCATTATTATAAATTTATTATTATATGACTTCAATATATGTATAGTAACATCTAAAAATGACGTTCTATCAATAATTTTAATGTGTCAGAAACCTCTTATATTTATTATTTTTTTAAAAACAATATAATGTTTAAGTATACAAATACTTTTTGTAGGTAAGTAGGTACCTGTCTAATTAATAAATTGTTTACTTATCATGTAATAAATTTTTTCGCAATTATAGATGTTGTACATAATAATTAAATAATGATTGCAATTTATTGTAGTAATTTCAATTTCACTAATTATTATCATTATTATTAAATACTAAATAATTTTTATTATTGAAGTTGTGTATATACACATAAACATACATATGTTAATTTCAATAACATTTTTAAAAAAATTTGAGTAATCTAAAAAAAAATTTACAGTTTATTTTTAATTATTATTATCTATTTTAATTGAACATTTGCAATTATAACTAAATAAATGGTTAACAACTTGAAAAATTGTACACTAATATAATAAAATTCATTTTAATAATTAATATATTTTAAACATCCGCAATAATATGGTAGATCCGGCATGCGCCTGATTGGTCACATTTTGCTGCGCGGCAGTCGCTTCTGCGTCCAGTACGCAGGAGCCATAAGTCGGTTATAATGGCCATATATTATATGTTTTCCCATACAACGTTATTATCGTGACGCCTTTCTACTCAGCATTCTAACTTCAGACACGCTTGCACGCGACAGCCGATTCAATTTCGATTTAGTGCGTAAACGTATTGTAGAGTGTGTTGTTTGAACTATTGTGTTTTTATATCTTCGGTTCTGATTTCATGTAAGTAATGGCGCCATTCTTGTCTACCGGCCGCGGTTAATGGAAATTTGATTAAAAAAGAACGAATAAAATATAAATTCAGTGATTATTATTTTAATAGATTGGTCTCCAATTATATGTAATGAACCCACTAATGGCTTTCATTAGCGTAGAATTTTCTTCGGACAATAAAAGTGAAGGTGGCCTTGGTGTCGTGCACAAATTATGGTTAACATCGCTTAAAAAAGAATCATTTTGCAGCAGCGTTATATATAATTACATGTAATTATAAACATACACATAATTATAAATTATAAATTTATAATTATATGTTTTTAAATATTTATTAAATTTCATTTATGTTAGATTAAGTTAGATATTATGTGTATTATTAAATACATATTTTATACAATATTATTGAATTTTACACTATGACAGAATGTAAAATTAAATTTCTCTTATCTCATTCTCCGCCGAACTTACGATCTAATCTTATTCCGCATTATCAGTAAAGCATGCCCCTGTCCATAGACTGATAGGCAACCCGACTTACTGATGTGTATGTTGCGGAAGCACCCTGTACATTGTTAGAAACGTGACCACGAGCTTCCTTTACATGTAAATGAAGCTCGTGGTTATGAACGAAATTAAAAGTATGATTATGAAATTAAATGAATGATTTAACTGAAAATTAAGTTACAGTAATTATTTAAATGTAATGAACGTGTACATTAAATTTATGAAATTTAATGTAATGTCATGAAATTAAGTTTAAATTGTGTAAATTAAAAGTATATTAAATTTTATGAAATTTTTAACAGTGTATCCTGCCGGAACGCGAGTTATGGTTCAATCGTCCGGAGTATCCGATATGATCCGAGGGGGTCGTCGCGGTTGGCTGGTGGGCCTCTGGGGCATAGATATCGGCCCTCATGCTACGCTGCTCCGGAGGTAGAGACTGCTGTACTCTCGATTCCGTGGGGGGCGCGTGCGGTTCCTTGTCGACGGGCTTATACTCGTGCGGGAGCGAGAGATGCCCTGACGGGTCCTGAAGATTCCGAGGGAAGACAGAAGGGTCGAACTCCCCGGAAGAAATTAAATTCTTAATAAAGCCTGGCTAATTGCACCTGCCTACCTGCGCGGTTTCTCCTTTTAGTCATTCTACTAAAATAAGATTTAACTTATTGACGCGGTCATTAGCGAATTTTGACGAGTAACCGATGTGGATTTATTAATGGGGACAGAAAAGGAGAAAGACTGAGCAGCTCTTTCGAGTGTGATCAGCTCTTTTGGAGGGAAGGAGAAAGACAGCAGCTCTTTCAAGCGCGGTCAGCCCATTTGGAGGGAAGGAGAAAGACTGAGCAACTCTTTCGAGCGCGGTCAGCCCATTAGAGAAAAGGAGAAAGACCGAGCAGCTCCTTCGAGCAACTCTTTCGAGCGCGGTCACCCCATTAGGGTACAGGGGGAAAAGAAATGGTGAAAGAAAACGAAACCATATATACTTTTTCAAAGATTCTTATTTCTTGAGATACTCCGATCTTTTAATCCTGCAACGAGGTGTCCTATTCCAAGCAGGGATTCTAATTGAATAAAAAATGACGCAGGTAGCGATTTTCGTTGCGTTTATATAGGATTGGTGACGCTCACGGTCCGGGAGGAAAGGGGAGCTCGGTTTTCCAGGAATTGGCAACACATTGCTAAATTTAGGCATTGAATTTCCTATAGAAATATCGGATTAAGTTGAAATTTGGCACAGAAGTAATTAAATTTATGCAGATTCGAAAGATCGAATCAATTTCTTATTATTTAATAAAGTTTCAGAGTTATTAACTGGTTTATTTCTCAGGTCTTTCGTTCTGGTTCTCTTCCCCAAGATTCTGATTAGTCGGCGCGCGTCAGGTTCTTCGCGAGAAATCGAATTAGTTCGCAATACGATTAGTTCGCATTTGCTTATACTTATTTCAGGCTTGTATAAAGTAATTACAACAATAAAAATAATGACTCAAAAAATCGAATTAAACCAGTGATACATAGTATAATACATGGTCATAGTAGCGAACTTTGAACAGCTGTAGCACTCAAGGGATTCGTTTTACAAAGTTGTGCATATGAAACCTTTTAATCTTTTTTTAATGTCCTGCAATCCTAGCTATGTCTCAATGCTGTGCAGCCAGGGCCCAAACTGAACATAGTCCTTTAATTTTGATAATATAAATAAATGGTGGAGTCTTTTTAGTAATAGATCAGTCAAATGAATAAAAATGGTACTGACTAGACTTCATGGCTTACAGTTTCATATGTTTCTAGTTTCTTGGAAAAATTCAATCGTTTTAATATAACACATTAGAATAACTTTTTACAAAGCATGTATTCGAAGGAATTCGTACACAGAGAAATGCTCATAATATTTTTTCAAATGTACATTGAATATTCATATTTGGCACAAAGTTAGCTAATAGGTATGTGTGAAAGATGGCGTGGTCTCGAATAGACCCCGCGTGACTTAATTGGAAAAATGGCATGAAGTGAACAAGATGTTTGTTAGTTGTTTGCTTATACACGAATGGAGTATCCAGAAATGTTTGCAAAAAGGATTGCTATAAAGCTACAATTGTCGTGCTCGACACAGGGTCATTCAACTTCCATTGAAAAACACAGGGGAGTTGTAGCGCTTCTTTAGACTGATAACTCAGAAAACGGAACATAGTCAAAAATTCAAAATGGCATCAGCTTGAAACCAAAACAGTTATCGCACGATTACGTTGGAAGGACATTGTATTGCGTAAAGTTTGATTGAGTTTGGTCATATTTGGTCATCGTGGCCAGTTGTGATTGATTGTGCTATTGATTGCGTTCTGTTGCATTCATCATGTTTTATATAGTTTGCATTGCTGGAAAACTTGTAGCATTCCGCTAGGCAAGGTGAATTCATTGCAGCAGTCTGCGAACCAGAAACGATCAATTTTCAACAAAACTTTAATATTTAATATTTTTTTTTAACATATACACACATCACACAACATACAATGTCTTACATAAAAAATAAAGATGTACAACATAGAAAACGTATGTAAAAATACACAAAATAAATCAGTGAATTGATTGTATCAAACATGAATTTGTTACTTATCCCTTTATTGTTCAAAAATAAATTATAAATTTATAATTTCAATGAATATGGTATGAAAATTGAGAAATAATTTAGCTAAGATTAGAATCACTTATTGTTATCGACTCAGACATCGTAGTTCCATTTCTAGGTTTCCAGTCTATAGAGGCGCCACATATACTGTCAACATTTCTCAAGAGGGGAATTGGACGACCTTGGCTCGACAGTTTGACTAGCATAAAGCTTCGTCACGCCGCGAGATTAGAGCTCTATAATTCAAATTACAGAGCATCAACAATTGTTATATAATATCTATAACAAATGCAATTATATTATTGTTTGTTTATTATAAATATATAAATATCGAAACAGTATAATAGTTTCTCTCAGTTATATTATACATGTAGTATACAGGATGAGTCATTTTAAATGATACGCTGAAATATTTCGTAAAATATAAAAGGTACAGAAAAATGTTTCAAACAAAAGTTGCTTCGTTACTAGAGGGGAAGAAAGTGGTGACGTTGGTTGACCTGTTAACTTTCAAGCCCCATAACTTATAAAGTATTCAATGAAAAAATATTTTATTATAATGTTTTGAAAAGGCCTTGACTATAAGCATGAAATAAAATATCAGAATTTCCGTCTAAAAAATTTTAGTTAACCTTGACTTGACTTTAAGGATCTTTTCTCTAGGTCAACCAAAGTCACTACTTTCTTTCCCCCCAGTAACTGAGCAACTTTTGTTTAATAGACATAACAGACGTGCGCTTCGCTCGCGCTACTGAGCTTTTGATATTATATATACAAATATGCATATAATATTTATTAATCGATTACACTTAACCTTTGATACACATAACCGTCAAACGTACGATCTCTGCGATGATAGGCGCTCACGAAGTGAACGTAGTGAGAGAACAAAATCGATACGACATCCGCTCACGACACGAAGTTACGCATGTGATAAGATTGAACTCTAGACAATCAATCCGCATCGCGGAAAAGGAGCAACATTAAATTCGACTATCGATTTAATATCCCAATTTTATTATAGGATGAAACATTTTTTCGTTTCTAATATATTTTTCGAGATATTTCAGTGTATCACTTAAAATAACTTACCTTGTATACTATATATGTATAATATAACCGAGTTATGAAATATAAAATAAAGTTATATGACTATATATAAATAGAGTGTAATCTCTGTTATATTACTTATTACTTCCTTGTTATATTGTATTTATATTTGGTGTTTGCTGGGATATTAGCCCATTGATGTACATACACACCCAGGTAAATTTATATAATTATTATCACAATGTGTAAAAATTAATTGTTTAAAGATTTTGAAACATTTTATGATTATTTATGACATTTATAAAAATGAAGACATTTACATTAAAATAATTATAAAATTTATGATGCAATATGTTTAAATACTTTAAATGTATATATTAAATGTATATAGTGTCCGCCAAAAGTTTCGGGTCGGCTGAATATTTCGGAAAGTATACATTTTTGAGAAAAATGTTTTAGACAAAAGTTGTAGGGTTTAACAAAATCTATTTACTGATTCTATCAGTTTGACCTTAGGCCATTGGAGACTATTCCTCTTATTTGCATTTTTGCACTGAAAATTCATTTTTGCGTAAAAATGAAAATAGGAGGTACAACCTCCAATTTAATTTTGACAAACGTTATCCAGGACATGATTCTGAATAATATTCAAGAAGTTTTAACCGTCGGTCGGATACCTTGTATAATGCTAATGCCTGCGGTACTGAAATTTTCGAGCCTTATAACTCGAAAAGTACTCGATGAAAAATAACTTTATATATAATGTTTTTGGAAAGCTCTCGACTTTGGCTATTAGATTCTGGAATGAAAAATAGGGTGTTCCGTTTAAAAAAATCGACGTGACCTAAACCCTTGGCGACGCTACCTAAGATCAAACTGATAGGATCAGTAAATAGATCTTGTTAAACCCTTCAATTTTTGTCTAAAGCATTTTTTTTTAAAATACTGTCCGAGATATTCAGCCGGCCCGGAACTTTTAGCGGGCTCTGTATATTTATGATGACTAATATGAAACACTTACACCATGTATGTAATTAAATGCAACATATTATATGATACATTTTTACAATCATGTGATGACTTTTTCGACATACAACAAAATCCATGGAAATGCTTGATACTGATAAGCTTTAAATGATAAAAATAAAGGACACATATTTTTTTATAATGGTCCAATCGCATTAATGAGTGCAACACCTCTTTGAAGAAAATCGGTTATTGTTTTTCGAGGCAAATATCGCGAAAATTTGAAAGTCGAAACTATAAAAGATAGATAAATGTTTGAAATAAAAGTTGAAAGGCTTTAAAAGTACATAACAGTGATGATATAAAAAATTTTTCAATATTTATTTTTTATAAATAGAAATTTTTCTATTTACACAATTTTTTTTTGAAATTATTATTATAAAATACTTTTCAAACACTATTTAGCTTTTATTTAAAACATTTTTTCCTATTTTATAGTTTCGACGATATTCGCTTCAAAAGAAAAAAATTGATTTTTTTCAAAGAGATATTGCATCTCTAAAAATGTGATTGAATCCTTACAAAAAAGTGTCCCTCATTTTTGTCTAGAAAATAACATTCAATACTCATAAAAATCGAGAAGGCGCATTTCCATGAGTTTCCTTGTCAATTTAGTCCGCTCTTTTGCATCGAGCGCTTTATCCATAATTAGATGCAGCTTGTAATATAGAAATTTAAAATTTTCAGTCCAGAGGAATTCGAACAACGCATAGATTCCGAGCTAGCTGCACTGGATTCATTACCTATCGAAGAATACCGTCTTCGACGATGTAGCGTGATCTCGGAGGATTTGCTGGAGTTCTCAGATAACTTAATCGACTGCGGCGACATGCTGGATGTACGTCAGAATGTTTCGGAAACAAGCAATGAGAAACAATTGAGTAATTCATCAACAATGACCGATAAGTTATGCAGGAAAATCAGCGCCGAATCGAAGTTCTCCTTAAAAAGTTTTGCATCTAAAATACAAAAAAACACGGAAAGAGATCCAAGTCAGGATCCGATGACAATTAGTTCTCATAGATCAGAAGACTGGAACAAGATGAATTCCTCGATCAGAGTTCAAATTCCGTCTACAACAATACAGCAGACACCACTAAATTATTCTTCACAAACAAACGTGGAAGAAATCCCTTCCAAATACGAAGCTTTTCATTGTGAGGAACCTTTGGTACATATTGGCTCAAACAACAATTTTCATTTGACTACTCTTCCAAAAGCTTATCACTTATCCAACGAAAAAACATCGAGTTGTGACATCGTGAGTGACTTGTCGCGACAATCGGATCATGTTTCTTGCGAAGATCTATTAGAATTTGCTTGTGACGGGCCAAACACACGAAGAACTCGCGGACCTCGTAACGGGGAACAATCTGATGAAGTACGAATCATGCTGAAGGTGTTGCAACAGTCAACCCCAGAATCCTGCATCGCTGCATTGAATGTCACGGAATGGGATGTTCTAGCTGCAATTAAACTGGAACGGCTTCAAGGACTATTGAAAAAGGAAAATAGTTTTGTCGGCCTCGAAGATTGTAAAGTGATACTGAACCAGTGTGGTGGTGACGTCGTTAAAGCGGCTGCGCTACTGCGAAACACGGACGATGCTGCCGCGGTTTAGTTTAAATTCACAAAGGATATATAAGGATTGACTGAAAAATTTTTTTGTAACATCTATTCTTAATCCTGATTATTTTATAACGTTGGAAATATTTTACGTAAAAATACTTCCTTAATACTGCTTCAAAATTTTTGAAAAATGTATCCATTTTTATACTGAAATATTAATGGCTAATAATTAGATAAAATAAAAAAAAGGCCTACATAGCAATGTATTTCCTTAGGATATCCTAATTTGATCAGATTGATCCCATTCTGATCTAAAACATTAAAGCATCCATATGATTAGCTCAGGACATTTGTAATTATCATTGTACTAATATAAAATGTATTGCATATAGTGATCAAATTGCATTTAGATAAATTGCATTTTTCAACTTTCGACATATATACGTCATATACATTTACGTATTTTACGTATTATAGACATATCTTTGTAATTTAATTATTAATTTTTTAAATGTATACATAAATATCCCACACAGACATACTGAAAACTATCTTTTGTTTTGGGAAGTATTTAATCATATTTATTTTTATATGTTATTAATTTGACAGTTGCAGCTATAGCTTTTGTTTTTTGTGCATAATTTATTTTTAAATAAGTTTATGGTCATTAATTGACAAAGCAAAAGGAGTTTTCGGTATATTTTACAAAATTGGTTCTATCGATTGTAAGTACTGTTTTAGTGAAAATTTTTCATTAAAACGAATCCATCTCGCGGCTGTATTGCGTACTATGCCGCTTGGCTGCGCTGCGAGATGGACTCGTTTTCCGTGAGGAGAAAATGACGCGGATCTCTATAAAGAAGCGTATGCAAATGGAGTTCGTCACTTTTAGCTTGATCAGAGTGTGCTCATGGAGCCTCTGGGTAGCGATCATGTAACTTTTTCGCTAGAGTGGAAATATGAAAAGTGAAAATTTTTACGTATGTATATCGTACATATACACACATACATACAAAAAATTTTCACTTTTCACGTTTCCGCCCTAGGAAAAAAATTACATGATCGCTACCCTGAAAGTGCTTTTTTTAAATAGAGTTATTCGTAGTTAGTTTCTGTGACGCATATTCATTTCCTGCATATTGTATCGTACCGAGACGCGGATATACCCTTGTAAAAAGGTACTACTGCAGTAATGCTCAGTAGTATTTTTCTACACGGGTTTAAGATACGTAAAAGATTTTAGGATGTCCACTGGATAAAGACAGGATGAAATTTAGAATATCCAGAAACATCCTAATGATATCTAAACAATGATGTCCTATGGATGTAGAATAAGCGGACATATAAATATCCTCAGTATATCCTAAATATCTTCTAAGTTTCTTCAGGTACGTACTCTAGATGTTTGAAAATCCCTCGACATACATCTGTAGGATGTACCTAGGATCAATTTTTGTTGTGTGGGACAGTGAACTCATGCACTGAGTTCTGTTGCACTGGAACAAAAAACAGCGTTGCTGACGCCATTTTGGGAACAGAAAACGCTTTAGTGTACACTTTTTGAACTAGTGCAACCAGGGCAGGAACAGAAAACAAACCTCTTGTGGCATAATGGGTTGAACTCGTAATGAATATGGCTACGAACGTAAGTACTTAAAAAATTAGATTGTCATTTACGAAAATGAAGTTGGTCTTCGTTTGACCTTAATGGTTCCACTCAAGGTCAAATCTTGTTAATAAAAGTATGTCCCTGTATTATATGACTATAACTTCGTAAAAGAGGATTTCGATATTTTGCATGATTCTGGAGAAATTCAAGTGCGTTAATTAAAATGGGACACCCTACATACATCCATTAATATTCAGTGTTTGTAGATCGTCGAAATACCAATTTGCATACGATTGTAGAGGTCAAACAGCGTTGGGCGTGGTACAGGATGGGTTCAGAAGGAAATGCTTTTCTTATCATAATTTTGTCGAATAGTCTGAATTACGATGCTAATCAGTAATATTTATTTTAACAATGAAACTAGTTTAATTAGTATACGAAAGATTTTTTTACTGGTGAATCATTAAAATATACATTATATACGTTGAATTAATGTTAAATCAATGTTGAACAGCAACATTTGTAAGAGTCAACAAACATTGAACGTTTCCGCAACGTACTTTCAACGTTGAATCTACATTTGATGTTTGATGTAACATTTTCAATGTTGCAATTTGACGTAAAACACCTTTCAAAGCCGAAAGACAAGAAATAAATATATATCTATCTATATATAAATTTGTATTGCTTGTAAGTTGAATAAATGTTGAAAAAATATTGATTCAATAAAATCTACACTGCATACTTTGAATCAACGATGGATCAATGTTGTTTTGTAAATTTAACAGACATTGAACGTTTCTGTAATGCTTTTTTAACAATTAAAACTAAATTTTGCGATCAGATCCTAAGAAGTACACAGCGCCTACAAAAGAGTTAAGAAAGCGCAAAAATTGCATGTAAGCGTTTTTTTAGCATTTTGCAGACGCTGCTGTTCTATTTTGAATGTTGATGCAACATTTGCACTGTTGCAATTTAACGTTTCTGAGATATTGATTCAAAATTAGTATGCTATATGGGTATTATTTTCATGTCAAGATCATATTTTGTATAAAACATTGAAAGAACATTGCTGAGATGTTGTAATGTTGAATGTTGAATTGTAAAAGTGCTTTTTCAACGTCGAATCTATTAGGAGTGTGATTTAGTTTTGAGGTTTTTTTCTCAAAAACTGATTTATTTAAATAACGTATCACGTAAACGTTTAATAACTGTTGTACGATTATCGATCAACATTTAATTCTCTAGGAAGTTCTGAAGTGGATCGTGCTGGATTGTCGTCCCATAATGCTTGCAAATTTGCATTTTCTAACTTTTGTCGTTAACATTGAAATCATTACTTTTGAATCAACAGAATCAATATTCACATGTCTTAATTGATGGAGCAACATCACCATAAGTTTCTATCAGAATTCTATGACCTTCAGCCGCCGTTTTCTTCTGATTAAAAAACAAAAGTAACGCATATCGAAAATGCTCTTTAGAAAGCTCCATTTTTAAAATGGCATAAACACGATGTTTACTGTGTCTATTATTAGTAAACTACTTAATATCATGGAGTAATATTAAAGGAATAAGAAATATTGTAATACCTGTGATCAGAATGTCTTCGATAATACTGACATTAGTGCCATCTCTTGAAAAACCCTCAAAACTAAATCGCACTCTTAATATATGTTGATTTTCTTATATGAATTATTAATGTTGCTGCAACGTTGAAACAACATTCCCTCGTTTGACTTTAAAAATTTTATTTAGCATTCTCTTTATGATAAAACTTTGTTTTTGAAATTAATACCGCACTGCCATTAATTCCAGTCTGTATAAAAGGAATATATGTGACTAGAATTGTACTAAATAATTAATAATATATCAATACCCAAATTCTGTTATTAATCTCTGCCTTGTCTGCACTTTCGATGCGCATGCTTACGCCCACTGTAAAAATACAAAATGTTACACTTCTGTAGAGCTAGTACCCACTCGACAAAATATCGAAACGGTTACTGTATTAATATTAAGTGCTTTTTTATGTGCTAAATGTTCTGGATTTCTTATTTTTGTGTTCTACTATTTATCAAAGAATAAAAAACTTGATTTGAAGATATATTCTTTAAAGCTTACTAATTTTTTTTACTTTAAAAATTTTATTATTTTTATTAGTTCTGGAAAAAAGCATTCTAGATCAAAAATAGTTTCAAAAGAAAAATCCAACATTTTTTAAACGTCTATTATGTATATTAAAAATTATAGCACACACATACAACGTACTATAAACTTATTAAAAGCTTTCTTTCTCTAACACTTGTAATAAAGTCTTTGTGGATTTTATCTTAACTTTTCAACAGCTTACCTCTTTCTATTGGATTCCGATTCACTGCCTTCTCTGATAACTTTACTTTCAGTTGGTTCTTCACTGGAGGACTCATTCTCACTATCGAACTTTCGAATGGAGTTTCTGTCGAAATCATTGTCATTTTTAATCATTATTAACTTCTCACTTTTCTCACAAGACATTCTGTTCCTTCTTCTTTTACGTCTCTCATTAGAAATGTTACGTTTAGCTTCCTCTCTACGTGATAATTTTTTCATTTCTTCAAACTTGTCATGCTTACTAGAATTACGAGAGCTGGATGTTGAGTATCCAGTGTCTTGGCGATTTTTTCTAAAATAAAATTCATTTAATAAATATAAAATGCCAATGAAATATCTGTACAATACTTTCGCAGAAGCTAACTTTCCATTTAATTAAACAAGATTTGTAATAACTAATATTTCCTCATAAAATAATATGAATTTTCTGTTGAAAGAAGAACGATAAACCCTTTCCTTTTTAATTTTGCAAAATCTAATTGTAGAACTTGAAATTTCAACAAATATTTGAATTCTTCTCTCAATGATATTTAAAAAAAAGATAAATAGTTTTCTCTATGTAATAACAAAACATAACAAAAATAGAAAAAGTAATGTTTAGTGCGTTTAGAATAAAATAAAATTCAATGTCAATATCTCAACTCTTATTAAAATATTTTCATTGAATGTATTTAAATCATTTTAAATACAATTGAAGAAATAAAAGGTTTTTAAAAAAAAATGTTTTCTCTCTCTCTCTTTGATATAAAAGTAATTATTCATTTTGAGAAATAGATATTTACTCTTGTAGAACAAATTTTTTCCTTTTTTTTCCCGTAATTTAATTATTTCTATTCCAACACATACAAAACATCATTAATTCTCCTTCAAAAAATATTCCTCGTTACTCCTCAAAAAATATAGATGACAGTCGTCTTGATATTTTTCTTGACATTTTTAATTCTTCAAAAATACTCTTATTGATAGTCTTCCTATTCCAACCCAAGTACTGGCATAATTCTCTATCAAAAATTATTACTCCTAAAAAAAACTATTGTACCAAATTAAAAATTAAAAATTAAAAATTAAAACCCAAATGGGTAATTATTTAGGAGACATCCCCTCCAATGACCTTGACCTTGATATATGTTGTAAAAGTCACGATCCTGAGTGACCTCCAACAAATTTTAGCCATCGCTCGTTATTCGTTAAAAAGTTATTAATAGTCAAAGTTAATAATTATTTCTCTGCTTTACAGGAAAAGTTAGATAACTCTAGGCAGGCAGAGAGATACGGGATGGACCGATTAAGGGAATACGATTTTCCACCCCACCTTCCTCCTGTGACGAAGCGTACGACTTTCTACGCAAAGCCAGTTCAACCTCTCCTACCCCTTTGCCTAGGGCCGTCCACAGACATATAGCAAATTCGATTGGACGCACTCAATGCGCACTGATGCACATTAAAGCCGTCGTACACAAAATAACGTAAAGATATGTTTAAACATAAAAAGATACGTTTATACATAGAAATCGATTAAATCCTGAAATACTCAATACATTTTATTGTACTATTAGGTAAAAGATGTATTTTATAATTCGAAATATTTACATTTTAATGGGTGCATTCAGTACCACGACTGCTCACTGAGCGCTCAGTGAGCAGTCGTGGTACTGAATGCACCCATTAAAATGTAAATATTTCGAATTATAAAATACATCTTTTACCTAATAGTACAATAAAATGTATTGAGTATTTCAGGATTTAATCGATTTCTATGTATAAACGTATCTTTTTATGTTTGTAGTGCTGAACAGTTGTAGTGTTGAGCGGTTGTAGTGCTGAATGCAACCCAATTTTATACTCAAATTAAATCAGTGTACAACTTTAATGTGCACCAGTGCGCACTAGTGCTTCCAATCGAATTCGCCAATAGTATCTCTAGACCGACTATTTGAGAAGTGGGGATAGTCCCTAGATAGAAAAGGTAGAAAAGAATGCACTGATTGGATTCTGTTCCTAACCACGGAGAGAGAAACACCAAAATTCGTCCGTTTTCTCAGTGAATAGAAATTTTCCTGTCTGGAACATAGATCTTGAAACATTATTGAACTCAGATAATTTTGGTGGTACCCCATACAGCACCGAAAGTTTTCAGAAAAGTAAATAAAGGTAGGCCGATTCTAATCAACTACCCAGATAGCCAAATGTGCAAAAGTCACAGCTGAATAGACTATGATTTCCAGTAGTTTAGATATCGTACTGGTATTGTACAAGTCAATGTTGTTAGATTTTAGTTACTGTTTCAAATTATCTGACAATGCTAGCATTAAATCAAAATTGCGTACTGTAACTTTAAAAACGCACGGTGCTGTTACGCGTGACTAGTTTCGTGCAAAAAAATATTCTATATGTCCAATTTTCAAGCAGTGCACAACATTGTCACTAGAGGGACACAACGAAGTTCAATTTCTCATATTTAAAAAATCACATTGAGTAGGATAAAAGGTGCAGTATGATGAGACTTCTCAGTCAAAAATTTTATTCCTTTTTTTGATAAAATATTAACACTTGAGTCTGTTGAACGCAACCAATAATGATAAGATAAGTTCTCATAATTGGATTCCAAGAATGAAAACTAATAAAAATTTTACACGCCCTAACAGAATTATGTGCTTAGCGTGCTGTTCCAAAAAGACAAAATTTGTATTATTCATTGCGCAGTCAACATGCTGCTACAATGTAACTGTGTGTCAGCTATAAAGTTAATGTCGTACTGGCAATGTACGGTTAACGTGCGGTTTATATGATTTGTTTCATGTGACTTCACAAATTTCAATACATGATGTCTCACATGAGTGTAACATGCGTGCACAGCGTAACATTTCAGAGCTTCATGATTCCGCAACGTACGGTTACTGTGCCGTACAAATGCTATCTGGGTATGTGTTAGTGTAGTGTGCGTGTGCGTGTGCGTGTGCGTGTGCGTTTGCGTGTGCGTGTGCGTGTGCGTGTGTAAGGGGTCAGGGAAGGGGAAGTGCACACAGACGCTGGGTCCGAGGGAGGGAGAAGCGCGTCATCGGAGCCCATATTAGAGGAGAAGGGGGGTTTGTTCCTTTTCTCTCTTGCCCGTTGCGTTCTCTTTCTAACCCGTTGTCCTTTCTCTTCCTCCCGTTGCATTCTCTGTCTAACCCATTGTAGAGGATGCAGTTCCCTCTGTCCCACCCGTTGCGGTCCTATACTTATCATCATATTCGCGCTCTCTCTTCTTCCTGTTGTATTTTCTCCTACGTTCTCTTTTCTTCTCGCACGCGATTTTATTAAATAGATATGATATTTATTCAACGATTTTTTTAAATGATATGACTTATTAATGATTTTTATTTAACAAATAATAAGAATTTTTTAAATAATATTCTAGAACACAATTGATAAACTAGAACCCTATATCGGTCGAAGCTAGATCTTAAAATGGGTGCATTCAGTACTACAACCGCTCACTGAGCGCTCAGTGAGCGGTCGTGGTACTGAATGCACCCAATAATTCAATCTTGAATCACTAAATATGCTATATATGTATTGACATATATACCACACTTGTAGTCTAACAAACTGCGCGCCGAAAAATTTCCGAATTATATAAACGCAATTAAACCACTGTAGTAATCTCGCGAATTAAATTAATTGAGCCTGTTTCAGCATCGAATTTATTAGAAATTAAAGATGTTAATATGCTGAAAAAACTATAATTAAATTTATTGCGAAAAATATTACCTCGGCCGGGAGTCAAACCCGGATCTCTTGTATTCCGTACGAGCGTCCTAAGCCATTAGACTACCGAGGAATATTCTAGAAATAGCCGAGCGTTCCTATCGAATCATTATAAACTATTATTGAGTAGCTATCGAACGCTTATTGAACTACATCCAGGGGTGGACAAAATACTCAAAAAATTGTATTTAAATACAAAATACTCAAGAAAAGTATTTAAATACGAAATGCAAAATACAAAATACTCAAGAAATTGTGTTTAAATACGTTTTTAAATACATGTATTTCAAATACTGCCCACTATTACCTTTGTAATCGTCGATTAATTTAACTGAGGTTGGCGAAAAAGAGTCTTAGATCCAATTTCACAACTCACGGTTAAGAGTTAACTGTAAATTGTAAAGCTAAACCTTAATAAGAAAATAATGTTGAGACATAACGCTAGAGGTGTGTTCTGGTTTACGCATTATGTGCATGATGTATCATTTATCCTTGTTATTACCAAACGTAAACAAGGATAAATGATGCATTATGCACATCATGCATGAAATGGAACGCACTTTAGGTTGAGTCAATAATGGTACATTTAACTTTTATAAAAAATTTTTTTACACATAATTTAAATGTATTTAGTATTTACAAATTTAAAATACAAAATACTAAAAAAAAAGTATTTAAACGTAAAATACAAAACACAAAAATGTTTTCAAATACGTATTTTAAATACATGTACTTCAAATACTGCCCACTTCTGACTACATCGTACTACTACTGAACAGCTATTATATTATTAATTAATTCTTAACTAATAGGGAAAGGAGGAAGACTCATTTCCACTCACGATAAGGAAAAACAAGAACATGCAGGTTTCGAAGTTACGTGACAAGCAGATGATGTTATAGAAGGGAGCGAAAAAAATATTTTAGGATTGTGGAAGAAACTCAGAAAGAAATAGAGATTAGAATTATATTTTTTTTATTATTTAATTTTTATTTCAATAATTTGATTAACTTATTTGAAAAAAAATCGAACGCTTTATCATATATAATTCTAAACCGCTGAATACAGGCAAGGGAAAAAAGAAGATTGAAAATAATTTAAAAAATTGAGTGATATATTTAAGTATTATATTATACATTTTTTTACAAAACGTTTATTTCTTACTTTAAAAATGATAGCGTTTATAATTTGCAGCGTCTACAATTTGATCAATAGCGTTTATTAGTAATTCGCGTTCTACGACTGAAGTTTCATCATAAACTTCACGCAATTTTTTAACGCATCACTTTTATTATTAATAGAGCTTTGGCGTATAATAATTGTAAATTGTTTACAAAAGTACATTATATTTAATTAAATTTTATACATCTTTTTTTATCGCGATCATCATTATGCTTATTATCATCAGCATCATCATCATTATCACTCTTATCGACGTTTTCCTCGTTGTTTCTTCTTTTCCGTTTCCCATTATTTATATTATTTATTTCATCAATGTTGTTCTTTACTGTTATCATTATTAATAATTCACCAGCGTATTTTTTCCATTTTATCATTTTTCAACAGTAATATTATTTCTAAAGACAAAGAATCGTAAGATTAATAATAATACTGAATGGATATAAATTCAGAATGCAATCTCATTCATGATTCTCCGCATGAACAACCATAGTTATTAATACAATAGTTAGATTTTGTCCAGTAATTCCTTTTCGTTGGTAATACCCAAATCACTCATAGCGACTTTGGCATATTTCGATTTATATTTACACCACTTCTGCATATTTTCTGTAGAACCCTCGATAACGTCGCAGTTTTATCGTATATCAACGCGGCAAAGATATGAATATAATCCATACTACTTATGAATTCGTCGATGTTGTCCATAATTTTATAAAAAAAAACTTGATGGAGCTCGATTTTAAGAGAGACTTGAAATGATTCGACTGAAATTTTCGAGTCTACTGAAAGAACGAAGAAAAATTATTGCTGCCTAAAATTTAAGGGATGTAGAGTAGGATGTACACTTGTAACAAAAAAGTTTAGACTATCGTGATAAGTATATTGTTTTCATATCTGCTCGTCTATCGTTTTTTCACTACCAAAAAAAATGGTTAACGAAGAATTTCTTTTTCTTTTGAGAAATTCCAAGTTACTTGACAGAAATGAGTCATCTATGAAAATGAGTCACTCCCACTATTATTATTGAATACATATCGAACACTTTATTGAACTAAATATATCGTACTACTACTGAACAGCTATCATTATTGATAGATTCTTAATTACAGAGAAATTAAATGTATTTAAAAAAAGATCTCATACCTTATTTTTTAAACTTGATACAATTCTTTTGACGTTGCGACCACCAGTTGTATATTTTAAATACATTCTGTAACGCATAATTCTTAACATGTTTTCTACATCGCATAGTATTAGTAGCATCTAGATTATTCAGAGACTCTATACCTTCGTAATCAGCATCCAGGATCTCAATGTTTGTCGTCGCTATCGAGTATATCCGCCAGTCATTCGCGTATTTTAAATCCTTTTACGTATACGAGAGTCTTATTGTCGTTATTCTCTTCCACAACAATTACAGCCGTTGTATCAGGCGTTTTTCACCATGCTGTACGAAATCATCCCGTCTTCCCATTTTAATCCAAGGTGATAAGCACTTAGCCAGAAAGCACAATCCTTTTCGAATTTTGTCAAGAAATTCCATGGCATAGGACATGTAAAAATGTAATGAGAGAATGGCTCCGTTTCTTAACATCACCACTTCCTTCACGATAAAATTCCTTCCAATGATAAATCCTTGTACAAACAATCAAAATAGGCACGCATTAAGAAAGCATGTTGTCCTTATATCATTGTGTTTCACGATATTTCAAAGAGATTTTAAATCGATTCCAGAAGTGACACACATCCCTTTGTTATTGAATATTGTCATGCTTATTGAATGTAAGTAGAAAGACTTATTTACAATATTGTTACATTAAAGATTCTTTAAACTAATATGTTTTATAAATACGTAAGCTATGATGTAATATTTTAAATGAAAAAAAAAACGGTTATATCATGACATTTCTCACGCGATCTCTCAAAATCGAATGTAATTCTAAATGTATGTGCAAGTATAAAATGCTAAAACGAATATGTTTTAAGGAGTTTCACCTGTTAGTCGAAAACCAACTTAGAGACTTAATTTTTTTATATGATGCAAACAATACTGTACACAAATAATCCCGCAATATTGACTCTATAGTTTTCTTGTAATGTTATTCTGAAATTGACCATTTTAAGCATATCGCCTTATGGGAGGCAGTCGTTCCGAAGTAGATAATCACCGATTTAATACATATTCAGCTAACTTAGGACTTTGAAAAACTAGGATTTGGCAGGTGAAATATCAACAATTGTGTACAAAAAAGCAAAATCGGACTTTACCATACGGATTTAAAGCTTTATTGTCATAAAGTTTACCTTTACCTCACGGATCGCATTAATAGTAAGCAGGGTTGATGAAGACTTATGTTTTTTTAAGAATAAAACATAATGTATTTCTTCTTAAATATGTTTTTAATGCTTCAAATATGTTTTAAACAGTACTATAAAAAATATATTTAAAACATATTAAAAACATCAACTAAGCATGTTTTAAACTGTTTAAAACACGTTAACATGTTTTTTACCAATCCTAAGTAGTAAGAGACTTGGCAACACCGCAGTGCACAGTTGATACGAAGCCAACTATAGAACCTAGAATCCATCTCTGATGTGACTGCCTATCACATCGCGAAGTGCAACGTTGCTAAATATACACTCGACCTTCCGAGTCGTTAACAGTCTTATACATTTGTTAATATTCTATATACTAATAATTTACGAAGAATATAACATAAATAGTATTCACAGTTCATTACACTAACATTACATATGATACAGAATCGCTGCAATGACAATTTATTTCAGTTGCATTTTTTCAGTTGCATTCCAAAATAATAGGCGAATCTCCTTAATGCAAACGTTTCCATGCAAACGTTCGCTACCGGAATCTAAGTTATCTTAAAGAATTCGTGTATCTTTAATGTTAAAAAAATGTTATGAATTTTTTCAAAGGTATAAGAGACCAACATTGTTGGTCAACCTAAACTGTTAGAAATAAATACTTTATTTCTATGAACGTTCTTGCACGGTCCATGTTCATATTCACTGCTATCAAATCATTGTTTAATAACGACAATCATTTATTGTTATAATAGAATTAAAATTATATATATAAATTGCTGCAAAATATGGTTCTGTCTCATTATTGTGATCAATCACAAACTTTCTACAGATACAACAGTAAATTCGTGACATTAGCTATACAGTTTTTAAATTTATTTCATACTCGTATATTGTACATTATTAATTTATTATGGTTCTTTTTTTCATTTTTTTTTTATTTTACATTTATCTTATAATATTTAATTACCTTTTTAATTACAGGAAATATTAGTTTTATTTATAAAAGATTTTTGTTTCTGAAAAATGCTTATAAGTAAAAGTTCAACAAGAAATAACATCCCATATATATGTGTATATATACATATATTGTATAAATCGTATATAAATTTTTTTAATTAGATAAATTACTAATGTATGTGTTGTGGATTTATACTAGTTTCGAAATTCGCGCCAGTATACATGTCATTGAGTACGGTCAAACAGGTAGGGGTTTGGCGTTACCAAGTGACGCTCTGATCGTACTAACTGGGAAACGAGGCGGCGCTGCGGTGTAGATCTTTTTATTTTGGAGTGAATGCGTACGCGCCTGTTTTTCCTTTTCAATGGTTGTCCTTTTTTTTTCTTTACTTTCTCCTTGGGTGTTCTTTCGGACGTGTGAGTCCGTGCGTGCCTGTTCAGTACAAATTTGGGGAAAGGAGACGTCCTTCCAAATCATTGCATTGCACGTGTGTGAAGTTGGCCTCGCACTTTTCGAATTTTGGATTTTTTTTTATTGTGCTGTGTTGTGCTACGTTTGTGCCACGTTGTGCCGCAAACCGCAACTCAATAACATGAACCGTTTTCCAAAAAAAAATTCCATG
>NW_017257830.1:0-289 GCF_001594055.1 Mycetomoellerius zeteki | reverse complement strand
ATTGTGCTGTGTTGTGCTACGTTTGTGCCACATTGTGCCGCAAACCGCAACTCAATAACATGAACCGTTTTCCAAAAAAAAATTTCATGCTGGCCTTAGGAATTTTTAGAAACGCGAAACTGAAAACCCCTGTATCTCGTGAACGATACAAGATAATCGAATTCTGCGAGTTGTGCTACTCAAAATCTATGCGAAACGTTCATAAAAGGTCCGGAATGGCAGAAGGGACGACGGAAAAACGATGGTTAAAAACGTGGTGAGGGGAAACAAAAAATTTGATATTTTTGAA
>NW_017257829.1:16162-17408 GCF_001594055.1 Mycetomoellerius zeteki | reverse complement strand
TAATCGGTCGCGCGGGTGTAACAATATATTATGTACCATTTATAAAAAAAAAGAATTTGGATAAAACGGAATGATGAGATCGCTTTAAAACAATTGTAAAAATGGGCGAAAAATATCCTTATCCCTCTAACAGTCAATAAATAATCATAAAAGGTGATAAAAAGCACTTAATGCGTAGCCTATTTTCACTTCCACGGACCTTTTATGATTGTTTACTGATTGTTAGGCTAAGTTCACAACCTTGCTTTAAGAACTAGTAAGTCATAAAACCTTAAGAAATTGACCAATCACAGTTGAATATGAGAAAAATAATTGACTATAGTTGGTTAATTTCTTACAATTTTGTTGCTTAGACCTCTTAAAACAAGGTTGTGAACTAAGCATTAGGGGGTTAAAGATAGCTTTCGCCCATTTTTGCAATTGTTTTAAAGTGTTTTTATCGTTTTATCCAAATTATCTTTTTTTTTACAAATGACACATAACATAAATTAACGTCTTATTTTTCGCTTCTAACGTCACGATTCAATATGGCTGTGGTGAGTACACAAAAGTTTTAAATAAATTACGTATTCATTTTCTATTTCCTTTTACAGAGTATGTATCTTGGAAGATTTGTAGACAAAAATAGTCTGGACACTTTAGTCAGGAAACTATTACGAAATGTTATCAGTAACGATGTGGCAAACAAATACAGTTTTCAAGGAACCAAGGGCAAACACAAGTTTGAGACATTAAAGATATGGGAACTTATTCTAGGTGAGCAAAAACACTTAAGATATTTTCAGGTATTTTTTTTTAATTTGATAGTATAACATTTTTATTATACATGTATATCTTATTGTTCCATTTAAAGAACTTTGTTAGTATGATTTGAAGATGGTAAAAATCTAAATATGATTAATGTACAATAGAAGAACTAAAATGCAATTATAAATATAATAATTTAGTATTGGTATAACCTAATGTACTTGGTTTAGAACAAAATATTTTCTCATAAAATATTTTATAATTTTAATTTTTAAATTATTATATTATTTTTATTTTTCAAAAGTTTGTCTTGACATTTTTTGATACTGAATAAAATTGTATTCATTTGTTAAAATTTCTATGATCAATGAGATTTTTTATTTTAAATATTTAAAGAGAAAATTGACTTTATGAAAATTTAATTTTTTTTTAAATTAAGAAGCGCCATAACGGTCAGAACGTTAAGATGTTGAACTATTGTAAAATCATTTAAATGAAT
>NW_017257829.1:6905-15802 GCF_001594055.1 Mycetomoellerius zeteki | reverse complement strand
TTTATTACAGTTTTTAAGTTGGGGAATTTGGGGGGATTATTAATATTTTCAGATTTGATTGCGTTGAAAGTCCGACAACCATATCGGCACGCAATTATCATTTCTGAAATTAATTCATTTAAATGAATTTACAATAATTCAACATCTTAACGTTCTGACCGTTATGGCGCTTCTTAATTTAAAATTATTATGTTTAACATTAGCGGTCTTTCAATCTTATTATTGTTAATTTTTTTTATTAAAATAATTTTTACATTTTTATAAAAAAAATGTCAACGATAACTGATGTCTTAAAAGTCCTAAATCGGAAATGGTTTTTATTACTTTTAATATAAATGATTTATTTACAATATTTAGGTGCACTCTCTCTACTATGTCATTTTGATGCGGACGAAATGGCTGCGGCTGAAACTGTTACTAAATTGTGGTAGGCTAACGCTCCATGGCGCACACAAATAGATGGGACTGTTCGATGCAAAAAGTGAAAAAACTGATTATAATTATTATAAGATTTCCAAAAATTAATTCTTTTAAAGATAAAAATGTTTTTTTTTAAATATGTTGAAAGTATCTTAAATGTTTTTGTCACTTTATTCAATCTAATAAATAGTAATTTCACTTTTAATGTAATCACTTTTAATGTAATTGATTATTTTGTAAACAATGTTTAGGTGCATTATTGTTTGACTTTGTATTTTGAAGCATTTACTTTGATTGAAAAGTTTATATATTGTATTGTCAAAAATCTGTTCGTCTTGCTTACATTTTTTACATTCAGCATTTTCTCTTCCTCTTTTCAGCACCAAATATATATCTCATAATATATATCTCATATAATATATGTCTCTCATTTTAATATATATTCTCATATATATTCTCATTATAATTATATCTTTCATTTTAAGTATAAAAAGAGTAAAAAAAGTGTAAGTAAGGCGAACAACCATAAAGAGTTTACTTTTGCACTTTATTAAATTTTAAATTGATATTTTTTAAATAAAATTAACTACAAATTATTAAAAACATTTTAGTAAATTCTTTATATTACATTAAGGACAATTTTATCAATCACAGTTAAGGTCACGGCACACAAAAAAATTTAAGGCAGTAAGACGTAAGCAGTAAGGAAATCAACACGTTGGATTGGCTACTGCTTATATTATGGCTTTACGATTCTACTGTGATTGATCAATTCGTTTAATGCTTACGTTTTACTGCTTAAGTATTTTGTGTGCTATGACCTTAAGACTAATCGATGGTTACAGTTAGCAAGGTTTCAAAATTTGGCTGTTTCTATAAATGTTGTTTTATTTTAATCTTTCTTTTAACTAACTCCATATCTTTCTATTGTATAATAGTTCTAATAAAGATTAAAAAAGGATGAAAAGTAAATTAAATTAAGATTAAAATTAGTCTACATTGATAGAAACGGACATTTGTCGGACATTTGTATATCCTACTAATTTTAACCGTCGGTTTATAGTCTCTGTGATTGATAAAATTTGGCAGTTAATTATTTACAGATATAACCAATGGTCACGTTCAGCAGACTCAACTGTTGTGGAGCGGATCCGTGAGCGCTCGCTGCTATTAGTGTATTCTTTTAGATCATCCAATAGCAGCGAGAGCTCACTGATCCGCTCCGCAACAGTTGAGACTGCTGAACGCGACCATTATTTCAATGTCAAATCCACGTCGAAATCATTAATTCGACGTCGAATCGACATTGTTTCGATTAAAATAAAGTTTGTCGAATCGATGTCGATTTGATGTTGATTGGATGAATGATCGAAAATGTGACCGCTGAATATCGAAATCGATGTGAGGATCGATGTCAAATTTCGATATCGAATCGATATCGATTCGACATCGATTCGATGTGTCATTTCTCACTGGGATGGTTGCCACTGGTTAATTCCAGAGGGGAAAGAACCAATTCCGGGCGTACTTGGACCCCAGACCGAGTTGATCGGTGTCATCGGTACGATTCCGTACCAGGAAACGCGCATCCCTGGGGTTAGCACCCCCTTGGATGTTTTTCAAGGAAGCTAAATATAGATTAAGGAGTGCCTCGGACGGCGGGTGGGCTGGTCCCGTTCCCTCGACGAGTCGACAGGGGACCACCGATGGCGACCAGGCAAACAAAACGGAATACAAAATAAAAGTCCCATTCGAAAGAAGAAGCTGCCAAGTCTGTATAGACGAGGGGAAATTTTATGACTCTCCGCCTAAATAATGAGATTGAGCACGCGGCGGAGCATCATAGAGACCTGGAGGTGTGCTATGTGTGCCAGAAATGTGGGAAAAAGTATAAATCCAAACATTCAGCAGTGTGCCACGTACCAAAATGCACTGCCCCAAAGTCACCTCCAGTGGTCGGACAAACCTGCACATTATGTGGCAAAACATTCGAAACAAAAATAGGACTCTCACAACATGAGAGGCATGAGCATCCGGTGGCCAGAAATGCGGTACGGGCTGGCGGTGAAACCAGAGGTGAGCAGGCACCTCGAAAGCTCAAGGTTTTCACGAAGGCGGAAGAGGACCTGATGCTCGAACTTGAGGAATGATTCAGAGGTGAACGCAACGTGGCCAGTCTGATGTTGGCGTTCCTACCGGGAAAAACCGGCAAGCAAATGAGAGATAAAAGGGCCACATTGTACAAAAGGAGAAGGGATGCCATTCTGGTCTCAATAGAGGAACAGGAGGAACCATCAGAGGTGGTCATAATAGATGTGCCCGAGAAAGGAAGTGAGTTGCCTACTCCTCCCGGGGATCCGCACATCTTGAGGAGGAAGTAACTCCTCACACAAGCACTATGGTGCGAGAAACAGAAGAAGCCTCGGACTCTCTTCCAGAAGTGGGCTGGAGAGAGGGAATAGCGAAATAGGTGTTAGAAACTGAGCCCCCTGACGCTATCCACCCGAGGCTGCAGCTTGCGTCCAGCTGCTTAGGCGAGCCCTGGCTGAAATTGCTAACGGTGGAAAGACACTGCTCCCAGAGGAGCAGATGTCGAAAACAGTCGAAGCCGTTAGCAATTTCCTAACAAGCAAAAGTGAAGTAGCGAGGGCAAGTAAGAGAAAAAAGAAAAAGACAACCAGTAAGAAGCGATATAAGTATGCCAGGGCTCAAGAGTTGTACAGGCAAAATCCAAACCTTCTGGCTAAATATATAAGGGAGGGTATCGACTGGACCGAGGAATCGAGAGTGGACCTCGAGACAGACGATATAAAAAGCCTGTACAACTCACTGTGGGGCACAAAGCCCCACATTAATCCTCCCAAGTTTGGAGAGGCAGAGCCAGAGCTTGCTCTGGACGCAGTGCTATCTCTAATCTCATTTAAAGAAGTAAAAACCCGGATCATCCGGACAAAAACAAATGTGGCACGGGGCCCGAATGGTCTCTCTAAGAGTGACGTAAGCCGTTTGGCGGATATGGAAATTCTCCGACTCTGGTTCAATTTAATAATGGTCAGGTCCTATCAACCTACTGGTACTAGCCTGGAGAACAAATCGAACTACGCTCTTGCCTAAAGAGGGATAAGAGCAAGGCCACGAATTATCGGCCAATTACCGTCAATTCAATTCTGTCACGATTATACTGGGGGATCGTCGACCAGAAACTGAGAGGTAGTGTCACAATGACACCCCATCAAAAAGGCTTCACATCAGAAGCAGGATGCTTCAATAATGTGCACATCTTAAGCGAACTGTTAAAGCAATCAAAGAGGACAGAAGGCCTGGTCGCAGTACAATTGGACGTCTCCAAAGCGTTTGATACCATTCCGCACGAAGCTATTGGAGCTGCGCTGCGGAAGAAGGGGCTACCAGAGCTAGTGGTGCGGCTCGTGGTAGACTCCTACAAAGATGTGCACACGATAATAAAGAACAAGGAAGATGTAGTGAAGATAAAACTCCGGCGCGGGGTCAAGCAGAGGGACCCCCTCTCACCACTATTGTTCAACTTAGGCTGCGTTCGAAAATTGATTTGGTTGGTGTTGGGAAAGGAGAGAAAGTTGGCAGTATTGGAAATTACCAACGCTGCGTTTCGTTTCTCCCGCTGGGACTGCTGGGAGACCAAAGTAATGATAAAAATAGAGAAGAAATTATAAGCTATTTGAAGTGTTACAGGAGGTACGTAGTAGTCATTAAATATAATATATAACACGTTATTCAACTTTATGTATAACTCGTAGAGATGTTGTATACTTAATTGTAATCGCGTAATTAAATACAATAGAATACAAATCTATTCAATTCTAACCTCTGATTTTTTCTCTCTTTTTCTTTTATGCATACTCTGGATACATGTAAAAGAAATTTTCAATGTAAGATCTTTTCTATTATAATATGTATGTGATACACACATGTATAATAACAGATATGAAAACATTTTTTTGATAAATTTATAAATTATTTTTTCACAAACTTAGAAACTATTCGTTTTTAAGTATAATATAAATATATTTACAGATTTTTTTGCATCAATGCTGTTGAACAAAGATAAACGGACAAAAGATCAGTACAGTCTGGGATATCTTACTAATAACAATCAGCATTGTAATTATGGAAGAATATATCTTACTCAAAAATATTATGTTTGAATCCTCTACTAGTTCCTCTTCTAGTGACAGCTATAACAGTGATGAAGAATTACAAAATATTTTATTCAATAATATTAACGATAAAAGGAGAGTAGTACCAAAAATAAACAATTATCTTGAACATGTTGTTGCAAGATATACAAATATTGAATTTAAATTACATTTCAGGCTAGTCATAACACTTCATTATAATTACATCGTTAATTAATATAAAATGTTAATAATAGTATGTAATATTATTGATTATAGGATGGAGCGTAATACTTTCCATTTCTTATTATATTTGATTAGACCAAAATTGGAAAATCCTTCATTTAAAGGAAGAGAACAAATTAGTGCAGCAAAACAGTTATTAATAGCCATTTATGTTTTGGCAACACCAGACTCTTATCGCTCTATAAGCGAAAGATTTAGTGTTGCAAGATCAATTGCATGGTTTAGTGTCAAGAGAGTACTTCGTGTTATATACAGCATTCGAAATCATTTTATCAGATGGCCTACTAATATAGAATCTCAAACAACATGGATAAATATTCAGAGATTACATAAATTTCGTAAAGTTTTGGGAATAATTGATGGGACACATATAAACATTGCCCGGCCAAAGAAAGATGCTAATAGTTACATCAATAGAAAAGGCAGATTCTCTATACAATTACAAGTAAGAAATAAGAACATTTTTACTTATTATCTTAATTAAAGGGACAGCAAATATTATAAATTGTATGTTAAATGAACAAAGAAACAAAATTGTTTTAAAATACAATAATTCTGATATATTTCCTTTCTAGGTTATCTGTAAAGATGATTTATCTTTTATTCACGTATTTGCTGGAATGCCAGGATGTGTACATGACATGCGAGTGTTTCTTTATTCTGGAGTGCAACAATATTGTACTCCAGAATATTTCCCTGAAGATAGTCATTTATTAGGTGATGCAGCATACAGTATACAAAAAAATGTCATGGTACCATTCAATGACAATGGTCATTTAACCAGAAAACAAAAAGAATTTAATCACTACTTGTCATCAGCTCGAATAACTGTAGAAAAGACAATTGCATTATTAAAAGGACGATGGCGTTATTTATTGGATAAGTTGCCTATGACACGAACGGATTTAATTCCATATTATGTAGTTAGCTGTTGTGTATTACACAACATTTGTTTATTAAATAGTGATACCATTGAAATTCCTATTATTATACCTGACACATTACACATAATGGAACCACTAGCTATTACTGATGAATTAAAAGCGGAAGGAAATATAAAGAGAAACAGATTAATGGAAATAATTACGAACGATAACTTTTAAAAGAGAAATTAATTAGTTTTTATACAAGTATAAGTTTTGTATGTACAAGTTTTGTATAAGTATGTATCACATACATATGTATATGAATATCTTTAATAAAATATATTTTATATATATTTATGTATATTTAATTATATTTTCTCTTTTCACTTTTTTCAAATAAAATAGAACAAAATAAAACATGTAAAACGACATTTTTAAATATCTATATTAGTGTTTATTAATTTATACAAAATAAATACATAAATTTGAAACATTTAATAAATGAAATATAGTCTTCTAAAAAACAAAAAATATCTCTACTAAAGAAATTATTACACTTTGAGCTGTAGTAGATATAAAATAAATTATTTAACTTAAATATAATTATAGCGTATTTTTCAGTTATAATAATAACAAAAAAAAGTCAACTCATTAACTTAGAGGTAATTAATAAATCATTGTTCGAGATCAGCTATTGATCGAAATTCGTAAAAAAGATGTATGTACAGCATAGATTTCCGGGTTCGTTCCCTTCTAGAAACGTAAAGCGATATTCCAAAACTTTCTATTTTTTTGTTCGTCAAAAATGAAAGTCAAAAAACATTACGATATCATGCTGTACACACAACAATCAGATTCTAGAAACGTCTAGAAGCGTCCAAAGGCACACGCGCCTCGCGTGACGTACTCAGCGCCGTGAGCTCACGCGCCAATCAAATTCGCTGATTCCCGGTCGCGCATGACCAGCGCGTAAGCACCGAAAAATAATTGGCAACCGCGGAAAAATTCAGAGGTCACCAAAACCCGCGAAGCTTTTGGAAACTTCTGGAAGGCAAAGGCCGAACACTTCTTTGTCCAGCAAGCTATAAAACCAGGGCTCTTCGAGCCGTTAGTAAGTCAGTTAACCGCAGTCAACCGCCTTGTTAGTTATCGTTGTCCCTCAGAAAAGATTACGCTCGTTTCGTTGCCGCGCTCGACTAGCCGTCGCGAGCATTACAAAATGCCTGTGAAAGAAATTTGTCTGCAGTAAATTTTGTGCACTTTATTGTAACTGTTTTATTGTGCAAAAGAGTTGTATCTGTTTTATTGTGTAAAAATAAAGAGTGATTCGCCTCGTACTTTAAAGGTGTGCCGCTGCATATTCCGAAACTTTCTTGTGAGCACTCTCCTCACTCCTCAAATCTCAATTGTTCTTTCTCTCAAACAATCATTATGTTATAATATTAATAATTAGAAAGTAGTATCACAATTTGAATAAGTAGTTTGATGATATAATTGTATATCTACTTTATAATTTATAGTTTAATATAATTTAATAGACATAGTTAACATCTGAAAGTTAAATTACATCTTAATATTACCTTAATATATATTTGTAATACTGTTAATTTTGGCACTTTTGTCTTTTATGCAACTTTTTTTGCAGGAACTTATATTTAATAAATAACTTTGTACCTTTATTGTATATTTGTTAAATGTATATATTACTTTTTTGAAACGTCTTTCAATTATTTCAATATTTTTAACTTTTCTGCTCTATAATTAGCAGTCTCTTCTCTTTTTAACCTTTTTTCTTGCAATGATGTTTGCAAATAATATATTCTTTTTTCATTTAATGAGGTTCTCTTTTTTTTTTCTACAAAAATATTGTTACTGATAAATTAAAATCACGATAAGACAAATATTTATGTTATAATATTTAAAAAATTTTAGTTACTTACTGATTGGTGGCATATTTTCATCATCATCGAATAATGATTTTTCTGGTTCTTGAATATTTGAGCCTGCTACAGATAATGGTTTTATCCAAGGTTTGTTGCAGAAGATCTCCTGCAATGGCTAAAGTATACATATTATTTTAAGAGAAAATTATAATTACTTTATATTTTTATTTCTAATTATTGTATAAGATATCTTACTAATAATTAATAATCTTACTAAAAATAAATTGAAACATTTTCATAACTCCGAATGCTAATTTTGTTATAATTTATTACCTCTAAATATATCCATTCTTTCCTATCATTTTCACTTTAAGCATTATGGTCAACAATCTGACGATATCGTCTTTTCAAAGTATCCATTTTATTATAGCATTGATTGACTGTAAAATTATAATTCTTTTCTTGCTTCATGTATTGACAAATTTTGGTCCACATTTTTTTGAGGAAATTTCCCTAGCATATAGGAGTTTTCTTTGTACAGAGATATCAGAAAAAGCGTAGCTTCATGTGTCCATTTTTCATTTGATTTTAAAAAGAAAAAAGTAAATTTAATAAATTTTGCTTACTTAATTGTATTTTCTACTTCTATAACTGTAATTTAAACACACCTAAATTTGGTACATCTGTTTTATCTTCAACATCATTTTCAATATCTGAGACATTACCGTCATGTTGAATGGTACTTGTTTTCGAGGAACTGGGCTCACTATTATCAATTCTTATCAAAGGTATTGATGAGGTAGAACTTGATGAGGAAGAACGGTATACTTTATATTTGTCCTTCGAATTTAATGTTTTTGCTTCTTCTAAGAGCACATTAGCAAATTCAATATCTATAAAAATAAATATTAATATTAAAAAAAAATATTTTTACCACTTTATAGTTATAAATTTCTAGAGTTCCTGGCAATCAATTTTGTTATTAAATATTTTTTAATGACGACACAAAAAATTATCCAGAAAATGTTATCAAATTCATATTACTTACAATACATAATAGATTTGTTACGTCCAGACTCCACAGTTCTTTTCTTCGATTAGAATTTTTGTCATCACGATAAAGATTATTATCGGTAGACCATCTGTTTCTACCAAGGGAGTTACGATGGTGACAAGCCAATTAACACTCGCCTTTTGGACTAGTAATCCACTCGGGACGGAGTCGTCGAATTAAATATTCAAACCACGTGTCGAATAAAAGAACTTTATCCCGAGGAACAGAAGAAGTAAATAGATAAAGGATTATAAACCGAAACGGCGGGTGTCAA
>NW_017257829.1:0-6355 GCF_001594055.1 Mycetomoellerius zeteki | reverse complement strand
AAGGACGCTTTAGCTCCCCCATCCCCACCGGCTCCGCCGGCTCAACCCAGTCAACAAGGGATAGAGGCGATACCTCCTCTTTCTCCTTCACCTCCCCCTCGATCTCCGTCACCCGCATTTTCGGACGCCCTAACCGAGCGAATCTTCCCTGACACCTCACCCCCAACTTCTGATTCCTCTATCCAATCCATTCCTCCTTCACCACAACCGCCATCACCATCCCTTTCGAGTGTGGAATTCGTAGAAGAGTTCCCACCTCCACCTCCGCGTTACCATTTTTACATCCATCCCGAGGATTCATTCGAATCCTTAATCGCCAAATTCCCGCGTTCAACACAACCTCTCCCACTCGATGCCTATATAATCGGTCCTGATTATTTTGGTCCTAACGAGATAAGAAATGCCATAGCTGGACAGCCACCCCATGCAGCAATCCCTGTAATCCTTCCCCGATCACCCGTTCCTTATCTCGTCCCTGTGAGATTCTTTCACAATCTTTTCCCCCCTTCCTCCGTTGTACTTCGTGAAATACCTTAATTTCTGTATCGCCTCTCCGTTTATACACACTCACACAACTAATTTATAGACCTAGTCATGACCACCATGATCTCTCAAATTTCCGAGAATACACATGCACACATATTGATACACATATATATATACTTATTAATAACTATAATAGTTATTAATAAAGTGTCATTAGTAAAGCTATGAATAGTTCGTAAGAAAGTCGATCGTGTTCTATTAATATCCTTTGCGATATGAACGTTAAATTATAACGAGATTCTGTTTAGTACTATTTTATAAAGATAGACTTAAATTTTGATCATAAATCCAAATAATAATAATCTTTGGCTATACTTCTACTGTAAGATTTAGTGTTAACAATAAAATAGAGTACTTGTAAAATGAGGAATTTCAATCTTCATTTATTTTAGAATCGTATGACCTGGTACCTATTCCCACTGCTCGACAAAGATCGCATGTGGTCCGGTCCCGAGTTACAAGGATTAAGTTTCTTGACTCAAAATTCGCACCGACGTTCGCAACGTTGGAAAAAGGTGTTATAGCGTCCCTTCAGGACGTTGACCCATATTCCAGAGCTATAAAAGGTACGTTCAACTCGCTCTATCCCCTTCCCGCGAATGCATGCGAGACAAAACGTCTGCTCTAACAGACAGCGGCGCCGGGATACGCAGCGGCGCCGGGATACGCAACGCCGGAATACGCAGCGGCGCCAGGCTATATGCCAGGGTGCAATCATGGTGAGTATAATGTACATATGTTACTTAATGAGATTGGGTGTCCCCGTATAAGTGGCTACCCCTGTCGTAAATTGAACCTAAATTCTAAGCAGGCTCATAACATATTTTTATGAGACTTGTAAGAATTTTTAAATGCTTATAACTTTATACAATATTTTTACTGACAGCGTCATACTAGCCATAAAAATAACAAGAAATCGTAGATATTTTCGAATAATCATACATCTTACGATACATACACATAAAATTAAGAAACTATTCATAAGTTCTAACAAGTTTTATGAGAACACGTTACGGGTCTTACGATTCTGCTTAGAATTAACTCATAAGATATAGACTGTCAACTTAAACGGCTGTTACTGAACTGTACTGTAAGCACAATTCAGTGATCACTGAGAAAAATTATTCATGTCAGAAAACGGAAAGATATGCATAATTTTTGCACGATAAAGTAAATTTTTCGATATGATAAATTGTTGCGTCTGTTCTAACGAGTACATCGATGTATGATATAATACAATATAATTATTTTATAAATTATATAAGTTATTTCAGTTTAATGTTTTGCAGGCGACTATTACTTTTCTAGTTTCGGTCCTGCAGTGGGGCTAACTTCCGAGTTTAGCATTGGCGAAACACGAATTGTAATGATAAATGACAACATGTTACATGTCAATTGTCTATGCGAGAATCGGAAGTTGGTCTTACCGCAGGGTCGAGATTGAAATGGTAGTAGTCGTCCGCAAACTTAAAATCGAAAAAACTTGTTTAATTTGTAAAATAATTTTATTATATCATACATCGCTGTACTCGTTAGAACAAACGCAATAAGTTATATCGAAATATTTACTTTCGTGCAAAAATTATGCATATCTTTCCGTTTCCTGACATAAATAATTGTTCTCAGTAATCACTGTGCTACAGTACAGTTTAGTTACAGTATCTTATGGGTCAATTCTAAGCAGAATCGTAAGACTCGTAACGTGTTCTAAGGTATAAGCATTTAAAAATGCTTACAAGTCTCACAAAATGTTATGAGCCTTGCGATTGTGCTTAGAATTTAGGCATTAATTTTCGACATAAAAAGGGGTGGTCTTATATGGGGAGAATTTATATATGTGCCATTGTAGAGATGGAAAGTAATGCCCGTATAAGAGTGCAGATTAAAGGCAATGGTAGAAAAACTAAGATGTAAGGCTGAAGCGGCAAATCTAATTGTTTCATTTTTTTACAGTACCTGGACATTGGCGGATTTAACCGGCCCCGGTGCAGCACAAAAAAATAAATAAAATTAACATAAAAAATAAATAAATAAATAATATAAAATAGTATAATATAAAACAACATTGTATAATAATACTAGTTTAACAAAAAAATTTTTTTTCAATTACTTTGGACCGGATTACGTGTCTTTTATAGATTTTTAGATGCTGAAAACGATGCCGCAAGCGAAAAAATTCTAACTCGTCAGATTTACAAAATAATTGAGGTTAATATGTAAAAAATGTTTTTTTGGCGATATTTTACATTTTTTTTATAAAGAATGTGAACGTTATCTTGAAATTTCGATCAGAAGTCATGAATGTATTGTTCATCCCCTCTAAAATGCATTTTTTTTATTTCAATATCTTACTTTTTAGCCATGTTACGAAGGATTAAAGATAGGAGCTATTTCAAATATAGGGACTGCGGCAGCGTAATATGTGTATGCGGATTAATTTTTTGAGGTCACATTTTGATAACTGTACCTTAACATTTTTATGCACAGAATTATGAGACCAATCCACTGGTGTAATGAAAATACATAATTGCTTTAAAAAAAATTGCAATTTGTGATATGCAACTACATATCTTTTTTATAAAACAACTCTCTCTCTCTCTCTCTTTCTCTCTGTCTGTCTGTCTATAAGTTTTAAGGTACTGTTATCAAAATGTAAACTTAAAAAATTAATCCGCATACACATATGACGCTGCCGGAGTCCCCATATTCGAAATAGCTCCTATCTTTAATTCTTCGTAACATGGCTAACTATCCCCGTAATATATTTTTATGAATGTAATATAACATAGTAGCTAATTATGATAATATTTTTATTAATGTAATGCAAATGGTCAAGCGCACTTTCTTATCGACTAATTCAATAATTATTAAATCGTACTACTACTCTCTACTGACAACTATTATTAACTAATTCTTAACTACAAGAAAAGGAAAGAGAAAAGAAATTTAAAACGTATTAAAAAAAATCTCATTTTATTTTAAACTTGATACATTTTTTTTTGGCGTTGCGACCACCAATTATATGTTTTAAATACATTTTGTAACGCACAATTCTTAACATGTTTTACACATCGCATAGTATTGGTAACATCTAGATTATTCAAAGAATCTATATCTTTGTAATCAGCATCCAAGGTCTCAATGGTCAAGTTGTCGCTATCAAGTACATCAGCCAGCCATTCGTGTTTTTCACATCCTTTAACGTATACGAGAGCCTTGTTGTCGTCACATTCTTCCGTACCAATTACAGCCAATCGTAATCAGGCGTTTCACCATGCTGTACGGGATCGTCCCGTCTTCCCATTGCAATCCATGGTGATAAGCACTCAGCCAGGAAGCGCAATGCTTTTTCGATTATGTCAAGAAACTCCATGGCATGGGACATGTAAAAATGTAATGAGAGAGAATGGCTCCTTTTCTCAACACCGCTACTTCCTTCACAATAAATTTCTTTCCAACGATAAATCCTTGCAGATCCACAAACGTTGGTACGGTCATGGTGAACGATTTTTCGAGACAGCGATCGATTTCGATGAATCATATATTTTATAGCGTGTCGGAGAATGCACTTAGGTGATTTTGCGCACAAAGTTGGATTGTACTGAACCACGATGAGACAATAGGTTGTAGTATTTGCAAGCACATTCTCTTTGGAGTCAAATTCTATGCGTATGTCCACAGTGGCACTTTTAACGGATTCGTTTTGTCGCGAACAATCAATGACCACAAAAGGTCCTTCCTTGGTAAATGAGAGCACGTTGAATAGCGTTTCGAAGCAATCGATTCCATAATATGCTCTACGAAAACGGGCGTACATATCAAACAGGACGGCGTATCTCTTTTTGCCAAAATCCAGATTTAAATCGTCGTACGGATAAAACGTTGAATTTAAATAAGTTTCACGTTAATCAAATTACAATCGTCGAACACGTTACCATTTTGTGACATGATATTCTTTTGACCGGTCTGCAGAGCAAAGATAACGTATCGCGACTTCTCAAGCTAAGTCGCCGTTTTGACGGCCCATGAATGCTTTGTCGTATTCTGTAACAGAGGATATTCGTACAGATCCCACGAGCAAAAACTCATGCTCAGATAATGACCGCTTTCCAATGCTCGCAGCATTGATAATTTATTGATCTCGTTTAACGCAACGTGAGGCATCCGCCACTGTACTTTGAATAATTCAATTTCAGACTCCGTCACTGGATTTCCCACCAAGCAATTGTTGTCGTTGCGCGCTCGTATCAATATCAATTCGTGGCGAACGTTAACGATCAAGCGTTTGTAATCTTCGCAAAAGCCCAACAGCATGCTGAGCGGCACGCAAAAATTAAAGTGTCCTTCCTCTGTGTCAGATCTAGTGTTCCATCCAGTGTCAGCGACACGTAATTCTTGAGCGTGCTAGTTATGCCCACGTTTCTATTGCTGTCAATCTCCACACCGTTGAGTTCATATCGAATTTCATCAAACATGAATGCCACACAATTATTTACAAGCGTCGTTGGCGTCTGATCCTTTTTCTTTTTCACCGTCAATCTTCCTTCGACGTAGAGAAAACTTTCGCACGGCAACGTGTACAAATCCTGTTGCTGTATGGGTATTCTCATCTCGTCGCTGTACCAGAACATTGTATTGGCGAACGAGTTCTACGTGTGAGTCTCGAGCTTGACGATACGATCGTCAAAGATCGGCTAACCGGTAATATTCAAGATATCAATCATCTCAAAAGTTGCGCACCGCGAATCCCAAAGATTGTAAAAATTTAACGTTCAACGCGTTGAGCTTCTTCTTGCTGATGAAGCTAGGTGAGCGAGTGTTATCAAGCTGTGACGTCACAGGCCTTGTAAAGAATTCGTTATCTCTTTTCGTGCGCTCTGCTCCGTTCAATACAAGCATCTCACGCTCGCGTTATCGCTGTCGCCGTCGCACGTGCAATCTGACGGTGATCTCTTCCCCTCGAAAATCGAGCAATCGTCCGTTCTGGTCGACGACGCGTATCGTTAGATCCGTAATGCTCCTTGCGGTGATCGACAAGTAAATGATCTGCGCGGGCCTTTCCGATATCTTATATCCCGGTGGCACGCCCGGGGAAAATTCGTATATCGTGTGTGCACCTTTGCCGTTGCTGTACGCACCCGTGGTCACGTTACACTCTACGCGGATAACGTTTACGTTCATTATGTTGATCGACACGGATTCGTGCCATCTTCGCGGTCGCAGTATACGCTTCGACGATAATCCCAGCAGTTATCCAATGCTGTTGGGCTTGTCAAAGTTTATTCTGTAGGCGCATCTCATCTCGCATCTCATCGTGTTATAGTTTGCACGGATTGTTATCGGATATTCCGCACCCTCGCCATCGTCGTTGTCATCAGTGTTATAGTTGCTATTGTTGCTATTGTCACCATGCAAAATACTATGTCAACGGTTTCAAGCGCATCGCGGCGCGAACGTAAAATCGCACGTTTCAAAAATTCATTTATGTCTCGAACTTCGTACGAACCCTCGGGAATTGTAATTTCTGCGTCGTCTTTATCAAAATAAAATTTATTGTTTGACTCGTTTACGTTCGGTATCGTGTGATAAGTCTCAAAAATCATCAGGCAGAGCTCGTAATCACTGTCACTCAAATCTATGGCGGGGAATAGTTCGCCGCGAGGAGCCTGCTCTTCCCGCGCAATGTAAGTGTCAGCGACATGACGGAAAAAGCGTTAATGAGATTTCGCGGCATCTCGTCAAGCTATTTAAATTCACGTGCGTCGATCGTTCGTAGAAATCACAGGCACATCTGTCCGCAGAAGCTCTG
>NW_017257828.1:0-2493 GCF_001594055.1 Mycetomoellerius zeteki | reverse complement strand
TTCAGCACTTCCAAAAAAGACATTAACGCGTCCTTCATCGTCTTTGCCTCCCTCATATGTATCGTGTTCGGGTCAATTTTTCGCTGATTCAACATATATGTCTGTATACATCCAATCATCATTCTCATATTTTTTATAAAGAACGTATTCGTAATCCATGTCTGATATATTAGATCGATTAAAGAACCTATATATGTTTCGTCCAACGCATCTTGCTCCTCGTCTAATAGTTCTTCGACAAAATGCTCGGAAGATTTCGTCGATTGATTTAAGATCGATGGTAGCTCTTCGACGTTTTTACTTCAAGACTCCATCGTATGAAAAAATAATAATACACGTTCAACTCGCAAAAAATATGTACGAAAAAAAGCCTCGCCGTACGCATTTATATATTGCTGATCATCGGAAATGTTAAAACCACGATCGAAAGAAACCAATCGTCACATCCTGCAGGAAGGTATCTTTTTATCGCGATACAAAACTGTGTAAAAAAATATAATAAAAAATGTAAATACAAAAAATCGTGATCATCGTAGAATGTTAATAAAACGCGATAACAATCGAAATGTTAGATAAAAAAATCGCAAGAAAAGTGGCGTAGGTGTGAGAGAAGACGCGTTGATGGGGTTGGAAAGGGTAAAACACTTCACGTTTCATCGCTCTTATCGCACGGATGTAGTATCTGTACCGTACCACATCGCAAGGAGACAAAAAACGGAAAAACATAGATAACTGTGTAAAAATACAAAAATCTTACGGAAAGTGCGACAGAGAACGCGCTGATAGCTTGGAAAGATAATGTTTTTTCTTATATTCCGAATACTTCTTATCACATCCCTAAGGATGTGGGATGTCTTTTAAAAACTGTACAAAAAATAATAAAATGCAATCATAAGTAATAAGGTACAGGTTGGATGTCGAATGAGTTTCTTCGAGAGTTTCTTCGATATGACGCGCATTGGACTAATCACGAATATATTAACATACATGTTTTTTTATTTACAATACATGTTTAGAGCGATACATATTACTAATACATTGTTTTTTTAGTGAACGTATTAAAATGTTGAATTAGGCGGTTCGCGCGGGAACACTCATATTGAAAAAATGTCGAATCAGGCGGGTTTTTTTCGCAAGAAAAGAGAGCGATCGCGCGAGAGACCGGGAGCGAGCGAAAGAGAGAGCGGAAGCGAGCGATCGCGCGGGAACCAAGTCGACGCGCGGGAAAGTCGCGGAGCATTCCTCCTCAGTTGCGCGCCTGCCCTCGATCGCGTCGGATCGCCGTTGCCCGCTTTATTTCGCAGGTAAGATCGTGCGTCCTCGGAATCGTATCATCGTCGAGAAGCTTATACGTAATGTCGCTCTGGGAAAAACCTATGTCGAAAAAGGAAAGGGATAGTAGGCAGAGAATTAAGAGGCAAAAAATCTTTTTTTCTGTTTTCAAATATAAAATCATTTTTATTTATTATTCGTTACTTAATTTAAAAAAGGGAAAAGGAAAATAAAAATATTAGGTTTTAATATTTTATTTGACATTTAAATATATTTTACTTATAAATACAATTATGAACAATGAACATATATACATTTTACATTAAACCGCTTAGTAATAAAATTAATAAAAAGTCTTTACAAAAATATTTGCATTTTATTTTATTTACAAAACTTAGACATTAATTTTTATATTCTTCTTATATACTTAAACTATAATAGGCGTTGGTGGCGGAAAACTCGTTGATGTTTCTAACTTAAAAAATAAGAGAGGGAATCAGTTTCGAATAAGAAGAAGAAGAAAACGTTATTCACTCACAAAACCATACGGAAGAGAATAACGATTATTGATAAATCTACGTTTTACCAATACCGGTGCGCATGTTTTTGTTTCATTTCGTGTTACAATCTCGTGAAACGCGGTGCGTCGGATTGCGTTAAAACATAGATTTATATTAGGCCGTGACGTTTCTTGCTCTTCTTCTTCTCCGTACCTTTCTCTCTCATTTTCTATTATTAATTTCCTAATACTATCGAAATTTATACTTAGCGAGTTCTTATAATTAAGCGTTATCCCTTTTACTTTACAAATTTCATGCAGACGATCTTCCGGTGTGCGAACAACGTATCGTTTTACGATGCATTTGGTATTTTTCACTACCGCCACACTGTACCCACCCAAACAAAATGCGTTAGAGTATTATGCGGTAACGCAGACAAAGAAGCGCTGATATTTTTTTAGGTGGATATAGACGATATGTCGCGACGCGTTTAAGAGAAGCGCCGACGTTTCGGCTGCTCAATAAAACATAACTCTTCTACAGTAAATGATAGTGATACTCTAGTGTAACAAAGAAGTATGAAATCGCACTGCATTTTCACAGTTCTTTCTTTCAAGTTCAAGGATGTTTTTTCTCGTTGATAACATGAAGCTGGTAAAACAAATGTTTTTGTCATTTTTCAAGATTAACAATCATAAACGATACCCAACCTAAGCAAATA
>NW_017257827.1:32085-44372 GCF_001594055.1 Mycetomoellerius zeteki | reverse complement strand
GATTACTTGATTAATTAAATAATAAAAATTTTTTATTCCGATTACTTGATTAATCATATAATCAGTAATCATTAATTTAATATTAATCTTTTGCCCGATCCCTGATTAAAACATTTACATCATACACCCAGAGAAAACCCTTCGATTCAAAGAAATGTTTCTTTGCTATATGGTTAAAGAAAAAAATTTCTTTAATTTGAACGTTATTTCTTTGGTTTAATCATTATTTTTTGAAATTAAATAAAAAATTTTATTTTATTTAAAGAAATTATGTTTAAAGAGATGTGCAATGCAGACGCTACATCCTTCTGATTATAAAAATATTTTATTTACTTAATATTTTAATTAACTGGAAACGCTATCGTTTCCACACCACCTTGAGGTAGATAGCTTGGCGCGTTTTTTTTTTTAAGTGGTTTCCCCAATAGGCCTAATCCACTCTCATTATTTAATTCAACAATTGTTCGAAGTATCTTCTTCGTGCTTGTAGACAGAGTTCGGCTCTTCGAACTATTGGCCGCGTTGCACGGTGCGCCATGTCCGGCGTAATAGTATTAAAGGCCGCTATAATTTCTTCGCATACCTCATGTTCCTGACTATCACGTCTATGCTCGGTTAATTGTTTAATATGGCCTCAAATAAAATAATCAAGGACGTTTAAATCTGGCGACCTTGCCGGCCAGGTAATCGGGCCACCACGACCTATCCATCTCTCCGGAAAACGCGCGTCTAACATTTCTCTTATATGACGGGAGAAATGTGCGGGAGCACCATCATGCTGATAAATCAGCGTTTGGCGAACGTGGAGAGGAACGTCCTCGAAAAGTATCGGCAAATCATTATCAATAAATTCTGCATACGCCTGTGCGTTGAGACGTGGCGGCAAAAAATGAGGGCCGATCTAAAAATTGCCAATTGTAAATACATTAGAAAAAAGTATGGAAAAAAAGACCTTTTTTTTATAGTTCACAAGAATATTTACCACTCAATCCTTTAACACGCCTGCCCATACGTTGATTGACCAACGATATTGAAAGGCGCCCTCGCGAATGGCGTGTGGATTTTCGAATTGCCAGAGCAAATGGTTTCTGGAATTGAACACACCATTCGGCGTAAAGGTGGCCTCATCCGTCCAATATACGTATATACAGTCGGGAAATGAGACATTTCGCCAACATTGTGCAAGAAACCCTGCGCATATTTTAATGATGTTTAATCTCTGCAAAAAAGCGTTGTGATTATCGAATGAAAGGAATATGCAAATACCTTCACAAAATTGGACGCGCGGTGCTTCATCCCGCTCCAACAATTGCTGTAGACGTTGGTCATGAAACGGTCGTAAATTATTCTGTCGTAAAGTGCGATGCACCATACATCGTAGTAAATCGAGTGCGCGAGCTGCACGACGCACACTAGTTGTAGGATTTTCCTCGAACATGCGCGTCATGAGATCGGTAGGGACGGTAGGCTGTCCTGTACATGAGCAGTAGGCTGGTCGGACGCTTGTTATTCGCCTATCTTTAAACGTTAATATCTCGTTAAATATTGCGTCAGCTGCAAAATGGTACAAAACTGTTTTGTTTCCCTTGATCCAATCTACGTCCCCATTGTGTTTCGATCCGTTTTTTGAGACACCCCGTATATACTGTCACGCTTTTCCCCGGCGTCGATTAGGTGCGGAGCGCGCGCGGGAGCGCACTCCGGGGAACGGCGGATCAATCGGATCGGAGGGCCGGCGACGGCCCTCGTGCGAGAGGGTACCTCACGCGGTCAAGCGAGAATCGAGAGCCGCGACAAAGTTGGGCGCCAGACGTGCTTCCAAGCAACGTCGATTTCGCGAACGGGAACGCAAACCACACGGAAACCGCGAAACTCCGGGAGCACCAAGGATCATCGAAAACCGAGAGTCGTTTCTCGCTCGCGTGAGGGATGGCTAGCTCTACCTAACGGCAGAGGGGGGGAGGTACGGGTAAGGGCCGGTTAACAGGAGTATGAACGGGATCCTCGAGGGCAGGGCGTTAACACAACTATCTCCACTAAATAAATAATAACCGTGTTTACTAGGCAGAAGCGAAAGACAGTACAATAACAGAAAGCATCGAGATAGCGGAAGAAAAAAGATTATCGTTAGACAGAAAAAGTTAACTCTAACGCAGCGGCACGCTAGACACGGAGAGAGCGATAGCGAGCGGCTAACTTAGTAAGCAAATTAAACAGGCCGACTCGGTGTCGGGATCTCGCGAATCGTCATGCACGCTCATGCACGCCGCTGAGCCGAAGATTCCGTTGCGGGGCTCGGCGGAAAGTTTTAAGAGTACGCCTCTTCTCGGACGACGTACCCGCATGCCGACGCGACGCTCTAGTTTACAACCTTGAGGACAGACACAGAATAACGGTAACCAATCTAACATACACGCGCCCGTCCACGCACATCCACACGCACCCATCGGTAATACGCGCGCGGAAAATACCCGCGACCGCCGAGCTCGCGCTTGCGATATCTAACGCGATAGCTCTTCCGCCTCGCCAAGGCCGCGATCTCCATTAGGCTCGTCCTCGCGACTCGACTTTATCCCCAATAGCCCCGTGCACGCGGGCCCGAGAGCCTCTCACGCTTGGCGCCGGTCACGCCATACCCGTAACACAAAGAAGGCGCCGCTTATGGCGGTCACCGCACCAACGCGAAATTCGCGTGCCGACGACAGAACGCGAGGACGACCCTCCGCCCCGTTGCATGCGACTTTACAGTACCCGGTATCCGCCCAAGGGGCAACCTCACCGATAGCCAGATCCTTCGACGATCCTTTCTCTCGGGGCCTCTCGCTCGTCTTTCTCCAAATTTTTCCGGGCCGGGACGTCCGTTCGGTCGAGTAGCTCGAAGCGGAAGAGGACAAGCAGGATCGCGATCGATGCGCGATCAATCTGCGAGCTCCCCCCTACGGGGTTGAGCAGCCACGTCGCGCGTTGCCGCGACTAATTAGCGGGCTAGCGGTCCTTCGCGCGCAAGGACGTGCGTGGCGACTTGCTACGGGGCGCCTTGTGACCCCGAAAACCCTCGTGGGCGGGCCTCCCTTGTTGGTCGTCCCCGGTCGCCCGCGCCGATGTCGTGGCCGGGCGCATTGCCCCCACGTCAGCTTCCGCGGCTCGCCGGACGTTATTTGGCTTGCTGGAATCCTCGAGATCCTTTTCTGCTCGTCGTGTGCCCCTCGCACCATCCTGGGGCTCGGGCGCCGCTAAATCCTTTGGCGGGGGTGGCCGCTGCTTCCTTCCACTGGCTGGAAGCGCTTGCCGGCTCCGCTCCGCCTGTCTCCGGCCCGCGGGATTTTTCCGTGGTTGTCTTCCCTCCGGTGGTTTCTTCGTTCGGCGAGGTTTTCGTGAGGGTTACATACGGAATAAATTCGCCGGGGATTAGAAACAAAATTAACTTAACGCTAATTTACGGATCCCTGGAGATTTCGCTCGCTCGCGCGTCCCGGCTCGGGTCAGGCGCGAATCCGCGCTTTGTGACGGCAAATGGTAGCTGCGAAGCTGCAGCGAAACTGCAACGTCACAACACATATTTTACACTAAATATTATGTTATCTTATTTTTACAAAATATAATGTTAAATATCACAAATTTCGTGCTAAAAGTTTTATTTATTGGCATTAATTTGATGTTTTTTTGAAAGAATATACCGATATCACTAACTTGTTTTATCCTAAAATTGCGATTTTGAATTTCCTACTTTTTACTAAAATGAATTTTTGACCCCATTTTTGACAAGAAATATTATGCACTATAACCACGTAAATTACAAATATTAGATTTTAATTCACATGGTCATAACAACGATATTTTTTGTAAAAATGAAGTCAAAGATTCACATTTGTGAAAAATATAAAGTTAACAATTTTAGGATAAAATAAGATAGTGATATCGGTATATTCTTTCAGATAAAACAAATTAATGCCAATAAATGAAACCTTTATTCAATGAGATATTTGTGATACTTAACAGTATATTTTGTAAAAATAAAGTAATATAATATTTGTATGTAAAATAGATGTATGTTTTGTGACGTGACGTTTTTCATCGTCCGTCACAAGGGTCGTTCGACCTGGCCGAAATAGCGCAGCAAATTTGTCCTCCCGACGCGGAGGGCGGGCGTGCCGACGCTTGTTGCGATTTTCGAGCGATAATTTGAAGATTTTTGTCGTTGCGTTTCGCGTGATATTGTTGTTTCTTTTTGTGGATTTATTTGAGATTTTTAGTATCGGCGGCTGCGGTAGGTAATTTAATGTGCGACACATTCCATCACCTCAAGGAGGCGATCAAGAAGAGGATAGAAGACCATATTGGAGATCCGAGGCCACCCAGAGGAGGGGTAGCGCTCAGGTAATACCGTTCCATACTATAGAGTTAACGCCCTGAGCCAAGCGTGTTTTCCTGTAGCCGAACTCTTTACAGGCGATTATGCCGCGGGAGCGACTAAGGTGGCGTGAGGGGATGGCCATCCTTTGCCACAGGGCGAGCGAGGGACCCCGCTGTCGGTGCCGCAAGGAAGCCTCTGCCGAGGGGAGACATTGAATCCGGAGGCCGAGCCTGTCCGTAAAGGAACCCACCGAATCCAGACGACACACCGGCAAGAGCAATCCAGAGGGGACCGTTGCGAGCAGCCGAAACGACGCCAGCCTTGAATCGAATCCCGCGCGCTCAAGGATCTAGGGCGCGCGACGCGATAGCAAGTCACGAGGACTCGCGGAAGCTCGCGAGATGGCCCGCGGCCAATCAGGGCCGATAAGGCTTATCATGTGGGCTCACGGACGCCTGCGCGCCCCCAAAGGGACCTCGAGCCCGACACTTGCGCTGTGGACACGAGCCGACCGAGACGTGCGAGAGAACACAGGACTGCAGGGAAAAGAAAGCGAGTACCGAGAGGATTCTGTGGTGAGACGAACGTAACATATTGTAAAGCCACCGATTTCCGAATTGGAGGGATCGCACGTATCCGTGAAATAGTCGTTGAATCACGTGGGGTTGGATCCTTTCGCGTGTAACTGCGTCACGGCTGCACGCGCACACCGCGTGATCGTGCCATCCCGTCCGATTCGTCTTGGTTTCGTTATAACTTCGAGTCAGTTATTTTACACGCCCGCCGCGGCCACAGCCAGGTCATTCTGTATCGTATCGACGCGTCATAATTCTGTATCGTATCGACGCGTCTTAATTCTTTATCGTATCGACGCGTCATAATTCTGTATCGTATCGTCGCGTCATAATTTGGTATGGTATTGTTGTGCCGTAATTTTGTATCGTACTGTTGCGTCGCCGTTTCGTGTCGCGTACTATCGTCGTCGTAGTAGATCCTAGATTTCAGAGGATGTTCTCGCGTGTTCACGCATTCCGAAGATTTTCGTAACTGCGCCGTGGATCTCCGTAATCACGATACCTGCGCCGCGTAAAATTACGGTGTTTAGAGTATGTAAAATTTGAGAAAGCCGTTGTGGTGTTGAGCCTTTTTAATGTTATCGTGAAGGTATCGACTAAAGAGAGGTAGAGCAATACTGGCGAACGCGTGACGAAGTGGCACCACGCTCGTGAGTACGGTCGCAACGTATATGCGGTGTGTGTGCGTGCGTGCGCGTTTGCGTGTGCATGTGTGTGTGTGTGTGTATATCACGCGTTTCTTACTTCTAATGATTTCGAGTTAAATAATTAATCGGTACTATATATATATATATATATAATTAATAATAATAAACCGATAGAGAGAATAATTCGTAAATCGTTCTTCGTAAATCATTCTTGTGGGATCGATCGGATATCGATCAAGTGTGCGAGTAAATCAGTGATGAAAGTGTTACAGTTATTCAGATATTATTTTTAAAAGGAGAACAAATCCTGTTTTATTGAAATTTGTCACACAGGAACGTGAAGTGTCTTCGTATTGTTTTTTCACGGTCGTGACGCGAGTCGAAATTTTAATTCTACTTTGAAACTCTTTCAACTTCAATTAAACCTTATAAACTCGTTTTAATACTTGAACAGTCAAATAGGATCTCTTTTAATATTACTTAATCTACTGCTTCTATTCAGAAAACTTCTTTTGAACCTAAAAATAAGAAATTTTCCAATAATCATTTACAAGCTCAACGTAAGAACTCAATTCATTAGATTAGAACCTATTATAAATCTAGAGTCTACATACGTTCTAATTATAAATCTTTAGAGTTTACGTACGTCCTAAAGCTATGATTCAAAGTAGAAGCAAAATTTCAACTCGGACGAAATTTATCCTTCAAGTAACGACGGTATGAAGACAGCGTAGAGAGAGAGAGAGAGAGAGAGAGAGAGAGAGTGTGTGTGTGCGCGCGCGCGCGCGCGCGCGTTTATTATGTAAGATAGAATAACTCTGTCCTTAGACAGCTGATTACAACGAGTGCCCTTTGTGGTTGCTCGCGTCAGACGGTGAGTGCGCTCGGCGCCGCCCCTGCTTATCTTCTATACACGACCTGTGACTCGCTAACTTTATCCTTTAATAGCTTAAAAAGTAAGCGTCGGATAAAATTTTCGTAAAGGAAATATCATCTTAGAATTCAGCCAGGAATACGTCTGTGCAAGGACACGGGGTCTTTCTGAATCACCTTGTATACAATATATATATGTATATATTATATAGTGCTTGAATTATTTTCTATCTTTCAACTTTGCTATTTTTAAAGTTGTTCGTTGGTGTACTTTTATATATAATAATAAATCACTTTTTATCTGTGTTGTTTGGTTGGATAAGGGAATGTTTTCTACTTGGTAAAGAAAAAGAACGTCTATTTTATAAGAATGACGTATACACAAGTTGAGTGTTCGTTAAGAGAGTAAAAGAGAACATGAACAACAAAAATATATTAGATGAGCGTATTGGTGCTAGTTTGAGCGCCACCTAAAGGCGAATGCACATGAGGTCTCCGTTCTTGACACTCCCACTGAGGCCTCGTGTGCATCATCAGTTGCTCCTTCAGTTTATTAAATCGGGTCCTTGGTAAAGCCTTAGTCAGTATGCCAATTGATCTTCTGTTGGACAATATTTGACAAATATTTTCTCCGACTCAATCACTTTTCGTATGTATTGGTACTTTATGTCCACATGCTTTGTTCTTTGATGAAAAGCATGATTAGCACTCAATTGAATGGCAGCTTGATTATCCAAGTTCAGTTGAATGGGACCAATCGTTTCTTCTTGAACTTCGTAGATAGTTGCTAACATTTGTCTTAGCCATTCGACTTCTTGTGCGGCCTGTGATGCGGCCACTAGTTCTGTTTCCGCCGTTGACAGGGTCACAATCTTTTGTCTACGTGATGCCCAAGCTATTGGTGTACCGTTCATGACCGCAATGTATCCAGAGGTAGACCAACGTTCATCTTCATCTCCTGCAAAGTCTGAGTAACAGATGCAATTTTATTTTGATATAACATTGTTTAGTGAGATTCCGTTAGTACTTGTTTTCTTCAAGTATCTTAACCGGTTAAGTGGTAGGCTTTTTAAAACATTCCGTGCCAAAAGTGGTAGGCGTCAATTGTGAACTAAAATATACCAAAATTTGGCCCTGGGGGTTTTTTGGGTCGCTGATTTCATTTCGTATATAAAGAGCCGGACTGATTCGTTCCAGCGCGATATTTACAAATAAATGTAAAACATGTCCAAGTTCAAAAATCGCCATCAAATTTTACAAATTTGACGCCAAAATCGAGTTCAGAAGCCCAAAAAACAATAGTATACCAAATTTCAAGCAAATTCCTTGAATAATATAGAAGTTATTCAAGATGTGCATATATGCTACAATACCACTTAACCGGTTAATACCCTCTTTGCGGCGTTCCAGTGTTCCACTCCGGGATCAGATAGATATCGGCTTAGCATGTTAACGCTGAATGCAATGTCGGGTCTAGTGACGTTTGCTAGAAACTGTAGTGATCCAATTAGTTCCCTGTAGGGAACTCTTGACATTGACATCCTTTCTGCATCACTTGATGGATTCATCTGTCTTGATAATTTCACATTGGGATCTGCTGGAATGGAAATATCTTTTGCATGCTCCATCTTGAATTTTTCCACAAGTTTTTGAACATAGGAAGCTTGATGGATTTTGATTAATTTATCATTTTTATCCCATTCAATTTCGATGCCTACGAAATATCTGGGCTTGCATACCTTGATCTCGAATTCTTCTCTCAGCTGCTTCACAAACTTCTGTATAATCTCTGACGATTTACAAAGAAGAAGACCATCGTCCACATACAGAGCCAAGTATAGTTTTTCCGTTCCGACTTTACCGACGTATATACAATCATCATCTTCGGACCTATGCATGTTAAAACTTTCTATGACTTCGTTGAACTTTTCATTCCAACAATGTGGAGACTGCTTCAAGCCATATAATGATTTATTAAGTTTAACGACACGCTCCTCTTCTGGCCAAAGTCCTTCCGGTAATTGGATCCAGATGTCTTCTTTAAGGTTACATAGAGGAAGGCAGTTTTAACATCAAACTGCAACATGTTTAGATTCTCTGCAGCTGCCATTATCAATAGCATGCGAATACTTTCATAACGCACTACTGGCGCATATGTGTCTGTGTAGTCGATGTCATGTTTTTGTGAAAAACCTCGGGCCACTAGCCGAGCTTTGTATCGATCTGGTGTCACCTTCTTCCGGAATATCCACTTGCAGGTTATGATCCTTTTATCTTCTGGCTTTGGTGAATTGAACCATGTTTTATTCGACTTGTGTGCGAGAAGCTCCTGTTGCATTGCTTCCTTCCATTGTTTGGCCTCTGCACTGTGCGACGCCTCTTCGAATGTAATTGGTTCGGCTTCAGCTATGTTTGCTTGTGGATAGCCAAGCCTTTCAGGTTTCCTGATTTTCTCGCGGTCACGTAATCCTTTTTTCTGTTCATTGCCACTACTGATTTCTGTTTCCTCTTCAGATGCTTCTTCTTCGTTACTGTTGGCGCTGATCCTTTTAGTAGCTTCCTTTTCCGATGCAATTTCCGTGCAGTCATCTTCAAGACGAACAAACGAGCATGTTTCTTCTTCAGCTCCCACTGTTTCTGGAGAAATGCGATACACTGCCTCTTCATCAAATTTTACGCTGGCAGCGATAATGATCTTGCGTGTTCTTGGATCGAACAACCTACTGTTATTAGAGTTTCCTTGATAGCCTACAAAGATCATTTTGTGCACCTTGGGATCAAATTTCCGTCTTTGCTGATTAGATATGTGTGCGTAAGCGACGCAACCAAATATTTTAAGTTCCGATAGATCAGACTTCTTACCAGTCCATCTTTCAAATGGTGATTTATTACTCTTGCTTGTTACAGAGCTATTTAGAATATAGGCTGCCATGTTGATAGCTTCAGACCATAAATATTTAGGAAGGTTCCGACCGTGGATCATTGATCTAATCATTTCGTTGATTGTCTGAATATCTCTTTCCGATTTACCGTTCTGTTCCGGATTATAGGGAGCAGACGTCTGATGTTCTATGCCACGTGCTGAAACAAACCTTTTGAACGGTTCATTTATACGAGGTGTGATCAAAAAGTAAGGTGACTTTTTGAATTTCGCGCGCTCTGTACACTCTAATTTAAAAAATTTTTTTTTGTTGTGTTGGTACACTCGTCACGATCATATGTTCACAGTTTTGACTATATAGCATGTTTTGTTTTTATGTGAGAGGCATAAAGGTTAGACTCGTGTTTGCGTGCTCGGCGATTTTTTGCTTTTGAAAATAATGGAGCAGAGAGTTTGTATTAATTTTTGTGTAAAAAATGGTATTAAGTGTTCAAAAACTCTTGAAATGTTGACAGTGGCGTACGGTGAGTCAACTTTGAGCAAAAAAAATGTTTATAAATGGTATAAGTTATTCCAAGAGGGCCGAGAAAATGTTAACGATGAACCTCGCTCTGGACGCCCCAGCACGTCAAAAACCGACGAAAATGTTCAGGAAGTGAAAGAAATTGTGTTGAAAAATCGTCGAATCACGATTAGAGAAATAGTTGATGATCTTAACATATCGTTTGGCTCATGCCAATCAATTTTAACGGATGTTTTGGGTATGACACGTGTGTCAGCGAAATGCACCTGCGCACACGTCGTTACTAGTGAGTAGTTTTTTGGCCAAAAACAATACTATCATCATGCCTCAGCCACCGTATTCACCAGACTTGGCCCCCTGTGACTTTTTCCTCTTCCCAAAATTGAAAAGGCCCATGAAAGGACGAAGATTTGCGACGATTGAGGAGATTAAGGCTGCATCGCTGGAGGAGCTCAAGGCAATACCCAAAAGTGCATTTCAGAAGTGTTTTGACGACTGGAAAAAGCGCTGGCACAAGTGCATTGTATCAGAGGGGGATTATTTTGAAGGGGATAACATAATTTTGGATGAATAAATGAATATTTTTTTATAAAAATGAAAAGTCACCTTACTTTTTGATCACACCTCGTATATTCTCGTCCATTGTCTGTCTTTAATACTTTAACTTCTCGCTTGAAACGATTACGTACCATATTAGCGTACTTAATAAATTTTTCTAATACATCAGCCTTACTGCGAATCAGATAGATACATCTATACTCATTGGCATCATCCTTGAATACAACGTAATATCTGGCACCATTGTATGATTCTGTCTGAAAAGGTCCACATCCGAGTGAATCATCTCCCCTGGTTCATACTGTTTTTCTTCTCGAGTCTTGAACGTTTTGCGCTTTAATTTTCCAAATATGCAGACTTTGCATTTGAACTTCTGTAAGTCTTCCTTGCTGAAGTCAACTGCTGGATTATCCTCACTCAGTTTTTGCATCGTGGTAAGTCTGATGTGTCCTAGACGTTCATGCCATAGCTGTAATTTATTCATTGTATGTTCTACTGTATTTGCTTCCACGGTGACAGGTCTTCTGAATTCCATGACATATAAACTCTTCTTTCTTGTGGCAGTTGCGAAAATCTTATCGTTTTTGGTTATTTTCATGTTTGACTTTCCGGATTCTATCTTGTAGCCATGATCCATGCATTGGGAGAATGAAAATAGATTTGTGCGAAGGTCAGGCACGTAGAGGACATTCGTTAGGCGACATGGTTTCCATTTGCCATCAGCAAGAGCTTCGACTCTCACATCACCTTTTCCAATTATTGGTACATGACTTTTATCACCTAATTTAATATGAGACATTTCAGCCTTCTTCATGTTCTCGAACAATGATCGGTCAAGTGATAAGATGCTCCGCTGTCAGCCAGCCAGACTTGCTCACTCCCTGCTTCGGTTACATGAGTCCGTGCAAGTAATACTGCGTCTTCAGTTTCATCTTGCTCTTTATCTGTCCCTCTAGTCTTTGTATTCTTGCTATATGTATCTGGTTTCTTCGTCTCATTTTTCGTCCTTTCATTTTTAAATCCACATTCCAACTTTTTGTGTCCTACTTTCTTACAATAGAAGCATTGACCTTCAAATTTTCTTTTGAAAGCTTTTTCTGTAGATCTTTTCTGTACTTTACCTTTATGTGTTGACGCCGCTGTCATTGCTGTAACTTCCTCGTCCTGATTGGATATGAATTCTTCTGTTGCTATCAATTCCGTTTCTAGGTTAAGTAACGTTTTGTCTGCCTTCGGTTTACTATTCCAGCCGAACAGAAAACCACTGTATTTTACAGGTGGTAGCCCTTCGATAATTATGGTTTGCAGCATGTCATCTGAAACACCTCTATCGCCTGCACATTCGAGTTGTGCTGTTAAATTACGAGCCTCTGCTACATAGTCGCTTACCTTTTCATCAGAACCGAGTTTAAGGTTATGAAGTTTTCTTTGCAACATTGTTACCTGAGCCGCTGACTTTCTTTCGAAGATATTGCAGATCTTTTCCCACATTTCCGTAGCTGTTTTGCAGTGGAGAATGTGCTTCGTGAAACGCTTGTCGATCGTTGACGTAATATAGTACCGTGCATCGCTGTCCTTCTTGCGCCACAGTTTATATGCCTCGAGTTGCGTTTCTTCCGGCTTTACGATTGTTCCATCGATGACGCCCTTAATGTCTCTCTTCTCGAATAACAATGACATTGTAACGATGCACCCGCAAAGGCATCGTTCCCGATCGGTCTTCCGTCGGATTCCGCTGCACTCCGCTATCAGGGGCAACAGCGAGGAGGGCGCGGTGCGCCCACATTATTTTTAAAAAACCAAAAATAAATTCACAGGTACCACCGGCGATCCGTGACCCGCGAAACATCGCGAGGCAACGCACGGAAAACCGCCG
>NW_017257827.1:29771-31429 GCF_001594055.1 Mycetomoellerius zeteki | reverse complement strand
GAATGTGAATAAATGTGAACATTGAATTAACCTATATGTATATTTATTTAAATTGTATTTATAAAATTTATGTAAAATTATGCATATATGTATATATGAATAAATAAAAGTAGGGCTAAGCTTAGTTACAATATAAAGCCAGTTATAATATAAAGAATATTTAATAAATATACAAACGTTTCGACGCCGATCGGGTCATTTTCAATGTAAACACAAACAATATTACATAAATTATCGGAATATTCGGTCAAATTATAATATCCAGTAAAAACGTCGGTTATTTCGTATTCGCTATTATGTGCAGTCCATATGTAAAGGCATAACTTGAATGATGTAAAGGTGATCTCATCTCACTTTTCAAAATTCTACAATCTTGATTTATCGTGATAATGTAAGTCAGACGTTGAGAGGAAAATGCAAAATTAACTAAGTCTAAGTTTATTATACACGGTGGGCCATTTTAATCTCCCCACCTGAATTTCTCGAAATCTAAGCCAGATAGAGAAAAATGGTCCAAACAAAAGTTGAAGGGGACAGAGGGGGTCACCTAATGGTACCAAGGACCTTGACCTTGAATTCGATTTTCAAGGTTATTTCAAGGTCAAAGTGATTTTTTAAAATGGGAACACCTATTTTTGATCCCGGATTTGAAAAGAGCGGGAAATTTTACGTTCATAATGATATGTTTATCAAGATCATGGCAAGGTCGAACGAAGGTCAAATTTGCGAATTTAAACTCCTCACTTACATTTTCCGGAACGAAAGCCAAATACGTAAAATTGATTCAGACAAATGTTAAAGGGGACCGAGGGGGTCATCTATCTGTACTCTGCAGTAGTGAAATACGATACTTAGATTCCGGAATATTCAATTGGGAAATCAAAATTCGCAAACTTGACCTTCATTCGACCTTGCCATGATCTTAATAAACATATCATTTTGAACGTAAAATTTCCCGCTCTTTTCGAATCCGTGGTCAAAAATATTTAAATGTTCCCATTTAAAAAAAATCACTTTGACCTTGAAATAACCTTGAAAATCGAGTTCAAGGTCAAGGTCCTTGGCACCATTAGGTGACCCCCTCTGTCACCTTCAACTTTTGTCTGGACCATTTTTCTCTATCTCGCTTAGATTCCGAGAAAGTCAGGTGGGGAGATTAAAATGGCCCACCGTGTATTGTGACGTGACGTTTTTCACCGTCCGTCACAAGGGTCGTTCGACCCTACCGAAGTAGCGCGGCAAATTTGTCCTGTGTCCTACCGACGCGGAGGGCGGGCGTGCCGACGCTTGTTGCGATTTTCGGGCGAGAATTTGGAGATTTTTGTCGTCGCGTTTCACGTAACCTTACTATTTCTTTTTGTAAATTTGTCTAGGAATTTTTAGTATCGGCGGCTGCGGTAGGTAATTTAATGTGCGACACATTCCACCACCTCAAGGAGGCGGCCAAGAAAAAGATAGAAGACCATATTGGAGGTCCGAGGCCATCCGGAGGAGGGGGTAGCGCACAGGTGATACCGTTCCATACTGTCAAATTAGCGCCCTGAGCGAAACGTGTTTTGCTGAAGCCAAATTCTTTACAGGCGACTATGCTGCGGGAGCGACAAAGACGGCGTGAGGGGATTGTCACCCTCTGCCACAGAACGAGCGAGGGATCCCGC
>NW_017257827.1:28628-29530 GCF_001594055.1 Mycetomoellerius zeteki | reverse complement strand
CGGTCGCCTGCGCGCCCCCGAAGGGACCTCGGACCCGACACTTGCGCTGTGGATACGGACAAAATAAGACGTGCGGGAGCACACAGGACACAAGGACCGAACAAGCGAGTACCGAGAGGATTCTGTGGTGAGACGAACTTAACTTTTACTTAACGGCTTTTGTAAAGCCGCCGATTTCCGAGTTGGAGGGATCGCACGGATCCGCGAAACTGTCGTTGGATCCCGTGGGGTTGGATCCTTTCGCGAGTAACTGCGTCGCGGCTGCATGCGTGCACCGCGTGATCGTGCCATCCCGTCCGATACCGTCGTGGTTTCGTTGCAATTTCGAGTCAGTTATTTCGCACGCCCGCCGCGGCCACAGCCAGGTCATTTTGTATCGTATCGTCGCGTCATAATTTTGTATCGTATCGTCGCGTTATAATTTTGTATCATATCGTCGCGTCATGATTTTGTATCGTATTGCTGTAATCTAGTATCGTACTGTTGCATCGTCGTTTCGTGTCGCGTACTATCGTCGTCGTCGTAAATCCTAGACTTCAGAGGATGTTCTCGCGTGTTCACGCATTCCGAAGATTTTCGTAATTACGCCACGGATCTCCGTAGTCGCGATATGCGTCGCGTAGAATTACGCTAAAGTCGAGAGCTCGACCATCAGAGAAGGGAAGCGGTTACTTAATACCGCGTGTCGAGAAGGTATCGCGGAGGCCAGCGCGTTTGCATACTGCAGAATCAATCCGTCTGCCTGTACTTCGGAAACTGTATGATTGACGTAAAGAATTTGTTATTATTTTACTGTTATTAATTCTGCCTATTTTTACTGTTTTCTCGCCCTACTCGTTCTCCAAAAGATCCTCCGTTCCCGACTCCGAACCACCCCTTCTGCCATTATCGTGGCTGAGCAG
>NW_017257827.1:25015-28568 GCF_001594055.1 Mycetomoellerius zeteki | reverse complement strand
TGTAAAATTTGAGAAAGCCGTTGTGGCGTTGAGCTTTTTTTGTTGTCGCGAAGGTACCGACTAAAGAGAGGTAGAGCAACACTCGCGAACGCGCGACGAAGTGGCACCACGCTCGTGAGTGCGGTCGCAGTATATATATATTTATTATATAAGTCTAAGTTTAATATATATATAATAAAAGGTAAATCATGATACTATATTGAAGAGACATGTATCCTCGACGATGTCAGGCGACGTCAATTTATATATAAATATTAGGGTTCTCGCTATTGCACCCCAAATGTTACATCATCGTCCTGATTCGCGTCTCTCCTCCTCCGCTACCTACCCAATTTTCTGTTTATTTTTTCGAAGTCGTCGATGATACTTTTAATCAATCCTACCAAGACGTCCATGACGTTGCTCAATTGTGCAATAACACCAACGGTCTGATATCTGGGAAAAAGAATAAAAATCTGAAAATGCAAGTAAATAGGAAGAGACAATGAGCTAATGGGAATTTGCACTATTATTGACGAGAACATCAAAATATCGTCCTAAATTTTTTCACATCATTTAAAATAACATGTACAAGATTCGTATTATATATCAAATTGTTTTTTCCACGTCTCAAAAACCGGGATAAATATCCGGATGAGAATAAATACAAAAATATAAAATATAAATAAATGACAATAAATATATTATAACAATATAATCTATAATCTTGACTCATCAAGATGAGAAAATACTGATATCGAGATTTAGTTTTGATAGAAATAACTGCTAGAATATTCTCATCTCGCTCGAATGCATCACTACTAATTACTGAATTAATAATATAACTACCCCAGCAGCTCATTATCATTGCGAATATCCATCGTAGCTTCCAACCCATGGGGCATACGTTGATCGATCGGCAGCCTCATACTGCAAATTGCACGCACTATCTACTAATTCAGCAGACTTTTGCATCAGTTGCAGTGCCTGCACGTTAATAGAGTGTGCGCAACCAATCAAATTATTAATATTCGCCATATTTAAATTTATTTGGTATGAACCGACAGACTGACTGTCCGCGGAGGCTGTGCGAGATTTTATAGTAAAGATGTACGTGACAATATGATATCATCTTGAAAAAGAATCCTCAGTCCAAGTACAGCCAAAAGTGCAATGCACCATTCAAAAGTGTATGTCTCAGACAAAAGTATACAAGAAAAGACGTTGCGTTCAAAATATTCCACGAAGAAACTTCAGCATTTTTTTTGCTATAATGAGATCTACATTTCATATCAGCAGTAAAAAGTATAATGTATCAGTCAAAAGTATATTGTTTCAGGCTAAAGTATATCTTGCGTTCAAAAGATTCCACACCTCAGCATTTTTATCTGTTGCAGCTCTTCGCATATTATTGAAGCGCAATTAAACGTACATCTATCGAACTGCTATCGAACGGCTATCGGTACATAGTCAAACAGCTATCGAACTGCTACCGAACCGCTATCCAACCGATATTAAACAGCTATAAACAGCTATAAACATGTAACGATGCACCCCCGATAATGCATCGTACCCGGCATAACACCCGCCGGACGCCGCTGCATTGCAGGAATGAGGGCGCGGTGCGCCCGAACATTTTAAATCAAAGCATAATTCATAGGTACCAGCCGACGACTCGCGAAAGCGACCGAACGCCGCCGATCGCAGTGTCGTCGTGCGCCCGGAACACCGATCGGCGAGCGCCCGCGAAGCCGACCGAGGGCCGCCGAACTCGCGGCGTTGATCCCCGCTCGCAACGAGTGTCCCCCACTCGTTTTGTCTAGCCGGCGGGAATTCTCGAGCGCGCCCGGAACAATACGAGTGGGAGCAACATTTGGGTATAAAAGCCGGGAATTTTTAGCAACGACAGCTTTTTCTCGGCATCAAGCTCACAACCACGCGTCCGCTCCTGCTCCTAGCAAATCGACGGTACTAAAAGAAACGAGGGGTCAAGCGTTCTTGGTCTTTCTTGGAGAGTTCTCCAAATAGCACCGATCGGATCTTTTAAGCGCACTCGGATCAAAAGACAACCAGGGGGTAGAGAGAAGTTCTCTGCCTCCCTCCGGGCGTTCCCGGACGTCAGGACAACCGACGCACCTTGCGCTATCGATCCTCGTTTCGACCGGCCAAGACAACAGGGGTGGAGTGTTTGAGGTGGAGTGTTCTCCGCCTCTGGTCAGGAGTTCCTGGCGGTCGGCCGAACATTCTATATTCGAATTCCAGCCACGCACCTACCGCACTGGTACTTGCGGTTCGCGACTGCACGCCAGCACCGCGCCGCGCTAGCATCCGCGTATCGCGCTCATCCGTGAGATCACTAAGGCGTGCCACCGCACGGACACGAAATCCGCCAGGTTATCATCGCACTGCGTTCATATTCCAGCCGCGTGTATTATAATATATTCCGATTCGCGTTATCTTTGTACTGCGTTAAGGGGTTATAGGCAGTCAGAGGCGCAAAAAAAAGGCATTTTTTTCAAATTTTTTTTGGGAAAACGTGTTTACTTTTTCATTCGGGACCTTTTGCGTCATATCAGTCTATGTTTGAAGAACTTATTGTAATTTTTTCGTTACAAAATAATAATAATTGTACTAATGGCGAATATTTTAATGCAACACGTCAAAAAAATGTGACCCTCTCGTGGACATGATATCTTGAAACTGGATCATCTGAAATCAAAATTTCAAAAAGATTTCGTTAGTAGATGACTTTATCTCGTACTTGAACGAAGGATTTCGAAAAAAATTGAATTTTGAATTTTTGGGACAACTTTAAAGTTTGAGTCACGATTTTCACTAAAAAAATTGACTATTTTATGTTTGTAAAACAAGTTCTATTCATTGAAAAAAAAAATCCTTCGTCCAAGTACGATTTTAATATGTGTAAAAGAAGTACGTAAAATTTCAAAAAGATCGGTGCAGTAGATATTGAGATATCGTGTCCACCGACTTTGAAAACGTAGTTTTGAGAAAAACGCGTTTAAAGTTTTCAGTGCGAATAAAACCTGGATAATTTTTTTTTTTTCAACTTACACAGTATCATCGATTCCAGGCCCATAAAATAAGTCCTCCATGTCTTCCAAAATGTCCAAGTTTTCCGATTTCTGCTGTCTGCGTAGGATTCTTGCCTCCCGCGTAGCAAGTTGCGCTCTGTGCTCAGCGATGGTAATTCGATTCTCGTCCATTTGGCGACAGTACTCGTGGGCGTTGTGTCCTAATTTTGATCCTATTGAGTACAGCATAGTTAGATGTATTGATGATCCTTCATTAAAAACGGAAGCTGCAATCTTAGCAGCAATATTTACTATTGTAGAGCCACTAGGAACAGTTTTGGGCGTTATTTTCCAGATCAACTGGTTGTAGCTTTCATTGTTGTTTTGGTTAAAGCCACCAACACATCTTTGTAATAAGGCTTCCGCGCTTAAATCGTTGTAAACTGGACGAATTGCTTCCAGTACTTCGCTACTAAATGCATCATATGAGTGCACGTATGATTCTAGCTTACCCATGGCTGCAGCGCGCTGCCACTCGCACC
>NW_017257827.1:18843-24228 GCF_001594055.1 Mycetomoellerius zeteki | reverse complement strand
AACTGCTATCAGTACACAGTCGAACTGCTATCGAACGGTTATCAAACAGCTGTAAACCGCTATAAACAGCTGTTGATCTGCCATCGGACCCCAATCGGTACACTGTAAATAGCTGTAAAACAGATATCGATCCACTATAAACTGCAATAAACCGCAATCGAACTAATATAAACAGCTATCGGACACCTATCAGATCATTTTCAACAAGTATCTACTTATATCAGTCATATTACTATTATGGGTGATACGGGTAACAGAAATAAAACGTATTAATGTGATACATTTATTTAAAAAGTCTTACAATTCTTTCTGGCGTCGAGACCACCAGTTGAATATCTTAAATACATTTTGCAAAGAACAATTGTTAGCGTGTCTTCCACATCGTATAGTATTACAATCATCTAGATTACGTAGCGATTCTACATCTTCATAATGAGCATCCAGAGTTTCAACGATTACATCATCGCTGTCGAGTATATCAGCTAGCCAACGCCATTTTTCAAGCTCCTTTACACATACGAGAGCTTCATCCTCTTCTATCACAGCCTCTTTAATCAGGTGTTTCGTCATGCTGTACGGGATTATCCCGTCGTCCCATCGTAATCCATGGTGATAAGCACTCAACCAGGAAGCACAAGATTTGTCGGACGTTGTCAGAAAATTCCATGGCATAGGACATGAAAAAATATAGTGAGTGAGATGGCTCCTCTTCTCAGCACCGCCACTTCCTTGACGATAAATTTTTTGCCGACGACGAATCCTTGCAGATCCACAAACGTCGGTATGACCATGATGAACATTTATTCGAAACTGCGCTCATATCAGTGGTAATCTCTCTTAAATTCTTGCTGATGTTGCAATTTACATGATCTTACGCACCACGTTGGACAACGGACAGTATTCGATTACACGATCGTGTATGATGAGGCAGTATGCGGTAGTATTGGCAGGTACGTTCTCCTTGCAATCAAATACTATGCTTACATCCACGGTTGCGCTCTTGACGGATTCGTTTTGTCTCTAACAATCAATAACCGCGAAAGGCCCTTTCTCGATAAGCGAGAGCACGTTGAGAAGCGTTTCAAAGCAGTCGATTCCGTAATAGGCTTTACGAAAACGCACATACATATAAAAAAAACGGCGTACCTCCTTTTGCCAAAATCCAGATTCAAATCATCGTACGGATAAAACTCTGAATTTAGATAGAGTTTCACGTTGCTCAAATTATAATCATCGAACAGGCTAGCATCTTGAGACATGATCTTCTTCGACCGGTCTGCAGAGCAAAGATAACGTATCACAGCTTCTCAAGCTGAGTCGCCGTTTTAACGGCCCATGAATGTTTAGTAGTACTCTGTAACAGAGGATACTCGTACAGATCTCACGAGCGAAAGCTCATGCTCAGAAAACGACCACTTTCCAATGCTTGCAGCATCGACAATTTATTCATCTCGTTTAACGTAACGTGAGGCATCCGTCACTGCACTTTGAATAATTCAATCTCAGGCTCCGTCGCAGAATTTCTCATCAAGCAATTGTGGTCGTTGCGCGCTCGTATCAAAATCAATTCATGACGAGTGTTAACGACCACGCGTTTGTAATCTTCGCAAAAGCCCAACAACATGTTGAGCGGTACGTAAAAATTAAAGTATCCTTCCTCCATGTCGGATCTAGTGTTCCATCCAGCGTTCAGCGCAATTAATGATTTGTCGTACGTCAGCGACACATAGTTCTTGAGGGTACTGGTAACTCCGACGTTTCTGTTGCGGTCAATCTCCACATCGTTCAGTTCGTATCGAATTTCATCAAACATGAACGCCACGCAATTATTTCCAAGCGTTGTTGGCGAATCATCATCTTTCTTCTTCAGCGTCACTCTTCCTTCGATGTAGAGAAAACTGTCGCACGGCAACGTGTATAAATCCTGCTGCTGTATGGGTATCCGTATCTCATCGCTGTGTGCATCGTTGTGTTGGCGTACGGATTGTACGTGTGAGTCTCGATCTTGACGATGCGGTCATCAAAGATCGCCTCGCTGGCAATGTTTAAAATATCAGTCATTTCGTACGATGAATCCCAACGACTTTAAAAATGCTATGCTGGAAGCAGTGAGTTTCTTTCTAGATGACGTTTCTCCGGTAATAGGCGTATCTCTCGTTTGTTTCAACTGTTCGTTCAAGAAAAGCATCTCACGTTAGCAATCTAACGGTAATCTCCTCTTCACAAAAATCGAGCACTCGACCATCTTGATCCATCACGCGAATCGTCAGATCTGTAATGCTCCGTACGACGATCGGAAGGTAAATGATTTGCGTCGGCCTTTCCGATATCTTATATCCTGGCGGCACGCTCGGTGAAAACTCATGTATCGTATGCACGCACCTATCGTTGCTGTACGCACCCGCAGTCACGTTACACTCGATACGAATAATGTTTGTGCTGATGATATTTATAGGCACGTCCGATTCGTGCTACTGCCGCGGCTCAAGCACGCGATTCGACGAAAATCCCAATAGCGATCCAATGTTGTGAGGTTTTGTAAAATCTATCCGATAAGCGCATTTAATCTCACTTCTCATTGTATTGTTATTGGCGCGAATCACCAGCGGGAACTCACCGTCTTCATCCTCCTTGCGCTTCGCGTCGTGAGAATGTAAAATTTCGCGTTTCAGGTACCGCTCTATATCACGCAGTTCGTACGATCCTTCGGGAATGACAATTTTGTCATCGTCAAAGTAAAACTTATTGTTTGTCGAATTTACATTCGCTAGAGTATGGTATGTTTCAAAGTCCGTCAGACCGAGCTCGTAATCGGTATCGTTCAAATCCACAGCTGGAAAGTAGCTCACAGCAACAATACTTTTGCCGGACAGCGTAAATGTCAACGACATGTTTAAACGAATACTGAGTTAAACGGTGCAATGTCGGTCCTTAAATTGCTTGTCAACCGTTCTTAGAAACTGTAGACACAGCTGTCCACAATTACTCTGATTGTAGCGTTGATAGTGCGTGCAATTGTACTCGATTACACTGTTTACCAGATATCGTTCAAGTTCCTTCGGCGGTCGAAGATTGCTGAAACTGTCGAAATATATGGCGCGATTTCCCCTTTTCGCATATGCCACCCAATGCGTACCAGTTCCTTCGGTATTATCCAAATTTACGATACTGCTCTCGTTTCGATGTACTCCTTCCACCGATAATGTAGTACGCATAAAAATACCTCTAAAATATGGAATGTGCATACGATTTGCAAGTTGCTGCAGTTACAAGTTGATAGTTACACTTTTTGGTAGTTTTAACGTCTCGTCGACGTTTTTTTTTTCTACGTGCGACACCTCGTCCGCGCTTGTAGGGAGCGAGATAAACGCCTTGGCCTTCCATGACGCGATTATAACATTGCAATTCTTGCAGCTGATGCTGCGCCGCTTTGCTATCGTTTACGATCTTGGCATCTCCCGCCGCTCCGCCGACCAACGACCCGAGAACGCCCAGCAGCGGAAGAATAGGGTAGGCCGCCGCGTTTCGCTATCGGAAGTATCCGCTTGCTCTTCCTCTTCCTAGTTTTCGGACCCATACCTAATTTTGTCTTAGCCTTCATAGCCGCCCAAACGGCCGTGGCTGCGGTTCTCTCTCCAAAAGTTGAATCCCTTGCGACAGTGCGTTTCCACGCCTCCTCAGCGAGTAATTTATCGCACTTTTCCATCGAGATTCGTCACTTTGATCGCTCGCGACTGACGCACGAACCGCATATTTTCTCCTTCCACAAAATACTGAAAACGATATCGCGAGCGGGCCTATTTATAGGGATGCGTAGAGTAAAATCGCTCAGTAGTGTTGTTTCGCGAATTCGTTGCTATGCGAATACGTTATATCGTGCTCGCGACACACCGCGTCCAATGGATTGATACCTCGATCACCTCTCGCCAATCGTTTCTCTAAACGCGTTCCCGGACCGCAAAACTGGTATCCGAGAATATGCAGTTCGAAAAGAAGCGCGTCTATCGCGCGATTTAACAAGCTTCTCGACGGCATTCGCCGCAAATCTTTATCAGAGGCGTCGGTCCGTCGATATGCGTTTGATGACTCGGCAAATTGTAGTGCTTCAAGCACCGACGGTATCGTTGTACCTCCGAATCGGTTCGTATATGCTCGGGTAGTCTATTCCACAAGAGATCTATAAAATTTTCAAACTCTCTCAGCAGTATAATTTTCGGTATACATTCCAACTCTTTTGATGTTAAACTGTGTAGGTCGTCCGATATAATGAGAAACATTTTGATTACTGAGCGATTTTACTCTACGCATCCCTATAAATAGGCCCGCTCGCGATATCGTTTTCAGTATTTTGTGGAAGGAGAAAATATGCGGTTCGTGCGTCAGTCGCGAGCGATCAAAGTGACGAATCTCGATGGAAAAGTGCGAACCGATAAAGAGATGCGCAAGCATGGTAGCATGCTGCCAATCTCTATACGCGCTATCGTTTGCGGATCGTCAAACTGTGAAAAGACGAACGTGCTGATAAGCCTGTTGGAAAATCCACATGGAGTACGATTCGAGATCATGTACGTGTACTCGAAATCGGTGCAACAGCCGAAATATCAATATCTGACGAATTTGCTAACACCGATCGAAGAAATTGGCTATTTTACAGTCTCTAATAATAGCGATATCATTCCACCGAACGAGGCGCTTCCAAATTTCATCTTTATCTTTGATGACGTGGCATGCGACAAGCAAAACGCGATAAGAGAGTACTTTGCAATGGGCCGACACGCGCACGTTGACTGCTTCTATCTCTGTCAGACGTATGCAAAGATACCGAAGCATCTTATACGTGACAATGCGAATCTGTTGATACTGTTCAAACAGGATGGTACTGGTAATCTGAAACGAGTGTACAACGATCACGTAAATACTGACATGTCCTACGAAGATTTCTGCGATTTGTGTTGTAAATGTTGGCAGCAAAAGTATGGATTTCTTGTGATTGATAAGGATAGTGCGCTTAATAATGGACGATATAGAAAAGGTTTTAATGACTTTGCGGTACCGTGACATAATCAGTTGTTATCGATACGCTGACTAGGCAACATGGACAGCATCATAGATCATGAGAGGATAGCAAAAGAGATTGCCAAAACGAGTGATTCGATTCGTAAAAAGTACCGCGCCCTGAAAACCGGTAAAATGGAGGAGGACATTGCGTTGGAGAGATACTTTAAACCTATTATTGAACCGCTGAAACAGATTGTCGAAAATACCGTTGAACCCTTCAAGGATCCTATCAAGAACAAAATGTTCTTTTCGGAAGAGGACGAGGAACCAAAACCGAAGCGAAAACGACCGAGCGCTTCGCACGACAATTCTATACGGGCTTCCACA
>NW_017257827.1:11744-17482 GCF_001594055.1 Mycetomoellerius zeteki | reverse complement strand
ACTGAGAAACGATCGCTGGTTGATGAATTACACGCTGCAGCGAGAAGAAATTTTCCAAGAAGACGTGTCATAGTACACGGATACGACGACCTGTAACAGGCGGATGTGGTTGAGATGCGTCCGTATACACGCTGCAACAGAGGTTACATTCTCACCGTTATCGATGTGCTGAGTAAGCACGCGTGGGCCGTACCACTCAAAGCCAAGAGTGGGAACGAGGTGACAAAAGCGATTGCAAAGATAATTCGAGACGATAGAAGATGTCCGAAAAATTTGCAGACCGACAGAGGAAAGGAATTTTACAACTCGAATGTGCAGAAACTCTTGAAGAAATACAACATCAATCAGTACTCTACATATTCTGTAATGAAGGCATCGGTCGTTGAGCGGTTCAATCGTACATTGAAGAATGATATGTGGAAACAATTTACGCACAATGGAAACTATAGATGGATCGACATGCTACCACGCCTCGTATCAGATTACAACGCGAAAGCATCGAACTATCAGTATGCGACCCATCGATGTTACCCCTGCGATCGCCGACAGGCTCTTAACCACGGTGTACAATCATGTAAAGATTGCCGCACCCGCGCGATTTAAAGTGGGTGACTCGGTTCGCGTGAGCAAATTCAAGACGATCTTTGAGAAAGGATACACGCCGAATTGGACTACGGAGGGCTTTAAAATCGTTAAAGTGCAACAAACTAATCCAGTGATGCATCTATTGGAAGATTCTTGCGGAAAATCCATCGTTGGAAGATTCTACGAATACGAACTGCATCGTGTCGCTAATCCTGACGTGTATCTCGTTGAAAAAGTGTTGCGTAAGAAGGGAAACGAGGTTTACGTGAAATGATTGGGATTTGACAATTCGCACAATTCATGGATTCATAAAGACAATGTATTATAAAATTATACATTATATTATACATTATATTATACTATACATTAAAGTATTACATATATTCATTATAAATATACACTACGCGCATAAATTAAAGCATCACCTCTCACACCTTCGAAAAATGGTAAACTTCAGAGAAGTGTAACTTCTACAAAAATGGTCAAAATGAGATTTTAAAAAAAGCATTTTGTAGCTTGAAATCTCTACTTTCCAAATATCTACAATGAAATAACGATTCGGCTGATTTTTACGGAACTACATGATTATAAAGGAAGATCCGTAAAATCTCAAAATTTTTTGTAAACTTTGCACAGTTTCATGCCGTGAATGAGAAGTCGGGCACAAATACAATTCACAGCTTTCGAACACGTAAAGCGTACATTTTTGCTCTAAGCCCGATGAAATCAGTCATGATGGCACCGTTGTTCTCATCTTCCATTAAGCCTGGAACTTTTTTATTCGAGAATACTGTACGCGTTATCGATAGAGTAATCACTAGTGTCAAATCTATTGATGTCGCGTTTCATGATATCGTAAACGTCATCACATTCCACATGGTATATGAGTCTGTCAGTATCGGTATACATAATTTTGCATTTATCGCGAAACAGCGGTGCCTTGTACTCGTGATGAAATTCGTACAAACACGTTTTAGATATATCGAGGATGCACATACCCACGTATATCGGTTTGTTGAACTTCACCTGAAGCTTACACAGTTCTATCGCGACCAGAGATTCTCCGAAAAGGCGCTACGACTGTGGAAGTTTGGTTTAGCGATCATTGCCTCCGCACCGTATCTGCCTTCCCATTTTGTTTATAATTTTACGTCGACGCGATCGCGCACATTCTCCATGGTTTTGCCAAATACCGCGTTATTTATCAGTTTGTATAAATTTTTCTCAAAATCATTCTTTGCCAATGTTCTAAATTTGGTGTTTAATTCTATATAATCGCGAAGCCATGGAGCTTGCGCGAATTGCAGTATACGGTAAACCTTTGCGATACGGAGACCGTAAGTACATTGCTGCAGATTGCGATAGTGGATGACGTAACGTTGCTTATCGCATAATGTTGCGAGGAGCTTGTCCTCGCGCTTGCCTGGTGGTTTCTCGCGGGTACTTCAAGTCCACCTCGAGAATATAGCTTGTCGGTGAATCTAACGCGATGGTCGTAAAGTTGAAATTGTGCACGTCATCGACCCATCGAAAATCGGCGTAAGGCAGTGGTTGACACATTGCCCAGCCGTAGAGGTTGTTGACGTCATAGTACATCAAATACGATGACGGTTTCGATGGATCGTACGACGGCATGTATTTGTTGTTGGCTCGCGCGTACCTATTTGGCTCAGACCGCCGCACAGTGGTCCAAACGCAAAAGATTCTGTTCAAAACAGTCTACAGGTCGTATTTCTTAACCGATTTTAATAATCTTTGAACAGAAATACTCAGAAATAAATTCCGAAAAAACCTAAGGAAGCCGAATTTGGATTTTCTTTGCAAAAATATTTAAACAAATAAGGTGATGAATTGACACTTTTCCACTAAGTAATTTTTTATTTGGTTCCAAACTTCTTTAATGAGCTCACTATCAATAAAAATGAATATTATCCCATCATAAGAGAAGAAATAATTCATTAAACATTTAATTTTATTATTTAAATCACTATTTGTTTATTTGATTGTTTATAACAATTAAAATTGTTAGTTTACAATCAAGTTTTGTGAAAGATCATCATTATTATAGTAACTTAAATCAATTAAGTTAATAGACTAAGTATTTCTGTGAAAAAGCGTGGAGATTTTTAATTTGTTTAAATAATTTGTTTAATAATAAAATTAAATGTTTAATGAATTATTTCTTGTCTTATGATGGGATAATATTCATTTTTATTGATAGTGAGCTCATTAAAGTAGTTTGGAACCAAAAATAACTTAGTGGAAAAATGTCATTTCATCACCATATTTGTTTAAATATTTTTGCATAAAAACAAAGAAAATCCAAATTCGGCTTTCTTAGTTTTCTTCGGAATTTATTTCTGAGTATTTCTGTTCAAAGATCATTGAAATCGGTTAAGAAATACGATCTGTAGACTGTTTTGAACAGAATCTTTTGCGTTTGGACCACTGTGCGCCGCGTATTCCGCGCTCGACAAACATGATCATATCAATGTCTGTGAGCACACTGAAAAAAATATTTGTGTGAAATTATATGATTATGCTGGGTTTTTTTCCGACCCAGCATAATCGTGTAATGTTCCAGCCCACACGGAAAATTACAAATTTATATTAATTTTACGTGCAATATGTATAATATTTACGGGATTCCATTTTGTATGTAAAAATTACATTTTGTATGTAAAAAATTCCACACATTGAACATGGAATTTTTTATACAAAATGTAATTTCACCCAGTAAATATACGTTTTGTTTTGTATTTCTACATATTAATTTTACATTGTTGGATCATTTTACATAGGAAATTTGTCAAAAAAATGTATTTTTAAATGTTAATTTCACATATTTCACGTAAGATTGTGTAATATTAAATTTTAAATTTCCATTGTCATATTGAAAAATAAATCAAAATCTATAACAAACTTTTAATATATAATATTACACTGCTAATAGCGACTTGACAGGATTAAAGCCAGGATAGTCATTTACAATTTTTAGGAAAAATAAATGATACACAGAGAATGTCAATATATATTTTTCTCAATTGTAAATGACTGTTCTGCAGACTTTAATCCATATCAAGTCGCTGTTAGCAGTGTAATATTATATATTAAAAGTTTGTAAATTTTTATTTGTTTTTCAATCAATATTACCTATATCCAATAGAAATTTAAAAAATTTAATATTACACAAAATGTAAAATTATCATATATATGTTTATCATAAAATACGGCCATGTTACATATAATACTATATACTCCTTGCATAACGAATGTCAGAAGAACACGAAACTAGCTCTCCTTGCGTAAAGAATGTCAGACGGAGACGAAAGGAATGCGCGGAATGTGGTCGACGACGACAATAATAATGACAATGACGACGACGTATCTGAAACTGTCTTCTAAAAAGTACCAGTTCAGAACTTTGCGTCGCGATATCTCCGCTCGTAGGGCACGTAGGAAAAAAATAAAAGCACTTTTATTATACAATCTAAGCGGTGGCTATCGATTGAGCGTATATAGAACTTAATCCGTTCAGCCGTTCTTGAGATTCGATAATCTCAATCTGCCACAACTCGCCGGATCGCGTAAAAGAGGCACGGCAGTGTCGCTGCGCTTGGCTTAGCGCCGAGACACTACCGTGTCTCCAGATTCAAAAAACAAATTCGGGGGGGCCAACTTTACACTAGTTCCCCAACTTCGAGCAAATGGGTTCGAAAAAGTCTTAATCGATAGATTTTCGTTTGCACATTTCGAAACAATTCGATTTTTCGTTTGCACACCTGTACTTTAAAAGTTATTAACAATGAAAATCTCGAGAGAGGTCGATTGTGAAAAATAGCTTCAAATCGCAATTTCTTTGCTCAAAATAGCATGAATCGATAGGATTTCGTTTGCACATTGCGAAACAGGTCGAATTTTCGTTTGCACACTTATAGTTTAAAAGTTATTAACAAATAAGTGTTAGGGGGCTAACTTCACACTACGTAAAAAATACGATTCCGGCTCGAATTCGATAGAAATTGATTCATAATAGCATGGATCGATAGGATTTCGTTTACACATTTCGAAACAAGTCGATTTTTCGTTTGCACACATGTACTTTAAAAGTTATTAACAATTAAAGTTTCGAGAGAGGTCGATTGTGAAAAATAGCTACAAATCGCAATTTCTTTGCTCAAAATAGCATGAATCGATAGGATTTCGTTTGCACACTTATAGTTTAAAAGTTATTAACAAATGAGTGTTGGGGGGCCAATTTCACACTACATAAAAAATACGATTCCGGCTCGAATTCGCTAAAAATTGGTTCCTATAATAGCATGAATCGATAGGATTTCGTTTGCACATTGCGAAACAAGTCGATTTTTCGTTTGCACACCTGTACTTTAAAAGTTATTAACATATGATTGTTGGGGGGGAGGGGGTTAATTTCATTCAACAAAAAGTACGTGTTCGGCTCGAATTCTAATGATACACCCAGAAAAAAATTTCTTCGATTTATAGATTATTTCTTTGAATCGGAATAGGTCGTGCATTGTTATTTCTACGCTTAATGAAAAATTTCTTTGGTTTGGATGTTATTTTTTGAAATCGAATATTTTTATTTTCCTTCGAGGTACTCTTACTTAAGTTTAAAAAAATCATTGATTTTTTCAATTTTAACCTAACTTTTACATCGGGTGTAGAAAGTTTTATTAAATTTGTTAATAATCGACCTGATCGACAGATTTTCATTCTTATATCTTGTGACGTGACGTTTTTTCACCGTCCGTCACAAGGGTCATTCGACCTGGCCAAAGTAGCGCGGCAAAGTTGTCCTGTGTCCTCCCGACGCGGAGGGCGGGCGTGCCGACGCTTATTGCGATTTTCGGGCGAAAACGCGGAGATTTTTGTCGTCGCGTTTCGCGTAGCATTTCTTTTTGTAAAGTTGTCTAAGAATTTTTAGTATCGGCGGCTGCGGTAGGTAGTTTAATGTGCGACACATCCCACCATCTCAAGGAGGTGGCCAGGACGAAGACGGAAGACCACCTTGGAGGTCCGAGGCCACCCAGAAGAGGGGGTAGCGCACAGGTGACACCGTTTCATACCGTCTAATTAGCGCCCTGAGCGAAACATGTTTTGCTGCAGCCACCTTCTTTACAGGCGACTAT
>NW_017257827.1:7225-11281 GCF_001594055.1 Mycetomoellerius zeteki | reverse complement strand
CCCGTCCGATACTGTCGTGGTTTCGTTGCAATTCCGAGTTAGTTTTTCTCACGCCCGCCGCGGCCACAGCTAGGTCATTTTATGTCGTATCGTCGCATTCTGATTTTGTAGCGTATTGTCGTATTATAATTTTGTATCGTATCGTCGCGTTCTGACCTTGTATCGTATTGTCGCATTATAATCGTGTATCGTATGGTCGCGTTATCATGTTGTATCGTGTCGTCGCGTTGTAATTGTGTATCGTATTGCTGTGCTGTAATTTAGTACCGCATTGCTGCATTGTTTCGAGTCGCGTACTATCGTCGTCGTCGTAGATCCTAGACTACAGCGGATGTTCATGCGTGTTCACGCATTCCGAAAGGTTTTTTTTAACTACGCCACGGATCTCCGTAGCCGCGATACGTGCGCCGCGTAAAATTACGCTAGCGCCGAGAGCTCGCCCATCAGAAAAGGGAAGCGGTCACTTAATACCGTGTGTCGCGAACGCATCGCGGAGACCAGCGCGTTTGCATATCGCAGAATCAATCCGTCTGCCTGTACGTCGGAAACTGTATGATCGGCGTAAAGAATACACTTGTTACTACCTTACTGTTATTAATTCTGTCTATTTTACTGTTGCTCGCCTTACTCGTTCTCCAAAGATCCTCCGTTCCCGACCACAAACCACCCCCTCTGCCATTATCGTACCTGAGCAGTCGGTTATCAGAGCCGTCCGCATTCGTGAGTCTCTACATCTCCGTATTTTAGAGTGAGAACGTACCGAAAAGATCTCAGAAAGAGTGGCACGCTCTCTCGTGCCTGGAGTCCAATTATTGACGTGAAATTTAGAGTATGTAAGATTTGAGAGAGCCGTTGTGGCGTGGAGTATTTTTGTTGTCGCGAAAGTATCGCCGAAGGAGAGGTAGAGCAATACTCGCGAACGCGCGACGAAGTGGCACCACGCTCGTGAGTGCGGTCGCAATCTCTAATTAATATCGATTTCTACGAACGGAGATTAATATCAATCTTTATTTCTAATTCTTAGAACTAGAAAAAAATGAAGAGTTTGTTGAACCAAGATTAAAATTAAACTGTAAGTAATCAACTTCACACAAGTGCTACATTTACAGAAAATCTTTTTATTACAAATTAATAATGTAGTATAATAGTAATATTGTGTCAACTGTATAGAACAATGTATTCAACTGTCTTATATATATAACCATATAGTAAGTAAATAAAGAGAATGTTGAGATATAATGACAAATATTATTTCAAGAATTATTTACTGAGACGAAATAAATCACTTAACGGACAAAAAGTAAAAAACGAATTATTGTACGATGAAAATGACGGTTTCTAAAAGATTGTTTCGTTAAGTTATTACAAAAGTTGAGATTTGTACTTTTTAAATTTTTTGTTTTGAGATGTCCCTGCCGTACACAATGACAATTAATATCTGTATTTATTCTTATATTATATATCTCATATAATGGAAATTATTCTCTACTAATCTGTTAATTTAACGTAACCTATCATGCTTGGTTTGACAAATGTATTTAAAGAATGCAATTTTATACATTTATTCTTGAGACTATCATACTCTTCCCAAATGCCTGTAATTTTTTGACAATAAGCGATGAAATGTCCTATTTCTTGCTCTGCATGGCCATTATATGAGATGACTCCTATTAGCCGATATTTCTCATCTTTAATATATAAATGTGTGGGTATTTCAGAGAGTGTTACATTTTTAGGTGATTCTGAAAATCCTGTTTTATCCAAAATCGTGCTGTGGTATGCATGTTCCACATCGATGAAGAAATGTACGTGCGGAATTCTTTCGCAAAAAACTTTGATTCCGCATTTTTTGCATACATCAGTACTTTTGCTTTTATCTAATAACATATTTACAGATATTTGTAAACCAGTGTAGAGACCTTGTTGAAGAATAGGTTTGGAATTTAATTGTGCTACTGAAATATTTTTTCTTTCTTCATGACAACACTCAAGGCAGATGCTTTTTTCCTCGAAGCTTGGTGCTCCAGTCAACAACTTTGTAAGTAAATTTGTGACATTACATGCACAATTAACAACATTTTCTTTTTTATCGAAAAGTGTTAATAAATAGGAAGTTCTTTCAAGATAAAATACGTTATTAGGACCATTAGTAACATAATTTACTAATATTTGAAAAAATATGAGATCATTATAATTTTCATCTATAATTTTTTTATAGGTAGCAGAATCCGCATATGTCGTTGCCAATAATTCTATTACTGCATCAAAGGGACACGTTGAGAGCACTTGTATTTTTGTCGTACCAATTTTAATTGGTGGTAGCAATAAGCCGTTTCGTATGCAAGCGTCTTTTTTCGCACGTAAAGGACGATTATGAATTAAGGTAATATTAGGACAAGCTGTTAAATACTTTCCTCTCTTTTTTTTAGCACTCTGTATGTTCTCTTCTCTCTTCTTTACTGGATTCTCTGTATATTTCTCTTCTTTCTTCTTTACTGGATTCTTACCACGCCAATTTTCTTCTACGTCCGCATACTCAAGTGATTCAGATGATTCAAGTGTCGAATCGGCTGTATTTTCGAGAATAGGATTGTTCTATCTTAAATGATTTATTTCGATGTGACTGCTAGTTTTCTCTTTCGGTATAATAGTGCGATTATCAAGCGCTGCTCATTCAATTTTACAAACACTGTTAATCGATCGTAAATGTTTAATAACAAATTTATCCGCTCGTAAAGGTTTTCCTTCATCGCTAAATGTATAATAATATTCTTTAGATCGTTGAAATAGGCTTCTGATCTAGACGATGAAGCTACGCAATTTTTAGATTTAATAATTTTTACCATGATATTAGTCCATAGAATATAGTATTTTGAAAATCTTAGAAATGGTACTACAATTTCGGGACAATAATATGAGTTGGGTCTCAGGCCTGAACGCGCTTTTTCAGCAAAATTTTCCGCGCTAACACGCAATTCCTCAAAATGCGGTAAATTAATACCTTTTGCTGCAGGATCTACTTCGTCCAGTGAGTGAATTCATTGGAATCGTTGTCTTTATTCTCCATTTCGTCAATTTGAAAATTGCGTATCATACATAAAATTAACTCTTGCCTATTTGCACACTCAGTCTCTTTATCATCAGATTCACTAAGAGCTACAATCAACAACGAATGCAAAATATGCTCAAATTGACTTTTCGTTTCAGTAGTGGTTAGAAATCCAATGCATCGCACATAAAAGTCTTTTACTCGTGGAGCTTTTCCATGGAAACATTGCCACCTAGCTATCATTTTTATCACATGAGCAATATCCAAGCATATTATACATACTGGCATGAAAAATGTGAAATCTTTTTCGTTGTCCAGACACATTAAACATGATTTGATACAGTATGATAAACTCCAATTATTAAACGCACGTGTAACTGCATTTAATAAGGCAAACGAAAAATCAGTTGTCACTTCACGTGGGACTATTCCTCTAGAACGCAATCATTCATTTATCCAATATTGAATTAGATTCGCGTCGTGTTTCTCAGTTAACAATTGAAATAGTCGTATAATTCCACTTACACCGGAAGCAACAGCTACGTATAGGAAGATTGGATGTGAAGTTCCATTTGTTCGAAATATTTTCTGTGCAATGGAACCATCAATTGAGATTGCGTTATTTAATTTTATAATATCTTTGTAGATATCCAACTGTAACGGTGTCCAATACATACAAAAAAATTATCTAATCCAATCTCTCGTACAGCGCCAGCATATTAGACGTTATATTTTAGATCATTTAGAGATTTATCTTTGTATACATCCAACTCTTTATCCTTACCTTCTTGACGTGCTTTTCTTAATACATCAGCGTCATATAAATGAGACGGTTCGGGTTCACCATAGTCCATTTGTTTTGTAGCGTCACGACGCCAAAGGATCGCTTTTTTATGTAAAAGTTCTTTCTGCACTGCAATTCTTTCAGTTCCCTTTAAATGTCTCTTTTTCTGATGAGGTACTCCTCTCGTATCAATCTGGAGACACGGTAGTGTCTCGGCGCTAAG